>NC_060277.1:28039025-28257719 GCF_021613505.1 Equus quagga
TAATTTTTAAGTTGAACATTATAATATTTTTAAAGTTCTGAGAGCTCTTGAATAATTTTTCTTCATTCATTCCTCTCTTGTACCAGAGTAAAGATCAAACCACTGACATCAAAGAAAATATTTTGTTTTGTTTTTAAGATCCTCATTCCACCAGAGGATACAATTCCACAAATTTTCTTGGTAATGTATTCTGAAGTTTAACAGTTCTTCTGTCTGGAATTTTTTCCTGGTCCAACCTAATTTAAATTTACTTATTCTTTTATAGTCTTAGTCAAAATGTAAAAAATCTGGTTTTCAACTTTATACAGAAGATATTTCTGTACTTAAAGACCCTTATCAGTGTTCATCCTTGCTAGGTTTGTCAGATCTAAACCTGGAGAACATGGTCTATATTTTGACAAGACTTGTGCTAACAGTAATGCCCTGTGGTGTCTAACCCGGACTCAAACATTGTGTGTGTGAGTGCATGTGGGTAACGGCATGTACATGTGCGAGTGTGTGTGTCTTTGTTCTTTTAAAAACAGAACTACCAGAGAACCCTACCCATATGGGACATCTGGAAATCCTGCCAAATTCCCTTTTTCCAGATCAAATCATCCCAGTCCCATTTAGTTTTGCTTCCAAAATTCAAATTTGTAAACATCAAAATGAACCATTAAAGGAAGCAAGAACCGCAGTGGCATGCGTATGTAACTAAGCATCTAGGGTAACTTAGAGTCAAACTTTCCTAGGAAAAAGAGAAGAAATAAATGGCTTTTTTGTCTATTTCTTTCTAGCCTTAGAAATCTATGAAACAGAACCAAATACACCAACATATATTTGAGTGTCCAATGGATTTTTAGCACTGACACAGGCTCTGTGGACCAAACAAGTAATTTGAGTTTTGTAATGTGCTTGAAATACGCACATATAGGATCTGTCTCAGGGGTGTCACTGGAGCTATGGACTGGCAATTGACTCAAGCTTCCCATTCCCCCAGGGCTTCAAATGTGAGCTTTAGGTTATTTCCCCTAAAGAAAGTCTTTGATTGACAGAAGATGTTCATCATTCAAATTTAACCTTCTGTCTCATTACAAGCATCCCACCTACAGTGCACTTTAAATGAAATAGTTTTTATAAATCCTGTAATTATCTTATGAAAAGCCCAATTACATTGCATTGCTTTTGTATTAAAAGCATTCATTTATTAACCATAAACATTTAAAATATACCACAATTATTTATAACCCTGTTGTAAAGTTGGGAAGTGGCCCAGGGCCTCTCTGAACCTCTGGGAGGCCCTGTGTGTATAAAACCCTGTCTTGGCGTCTGAGCCATTCAGTAAGAAGCCACAGGCTTCCATGGGTGGCACTATGCCAGCATCCAAAAAAAGCAGGGTCTGCCTTTATTGGCTTGATGCTTTGATGGCCTTTGATCAGGTCATTGTACCAGAGCAGCCAAGATAGAGGGCAAGATGTGGCCTTTCGGTAACCTTCCTTCTTTGTGTGAGAGTAAGACAAGTTAATTGGGCTTGACAGTACAGATGACCCTTTCAAGTCAGGTAAAATGAGACTGTTGTGCTTTTCACAGGTAGATAACCATTCATATTGCTTGTACTGTCTATGGGAAGAGAAAGGGGCTTGTTTGTTTTAAATGTTTTTCAAGGAAGGCAACAAAGATTCCCGGGGGGGTGGCCTGGCCAGCTCTATTTAAGGAGACAATGGTGCCATTTGAAGGGTTTGAGACACATTGAAAGGTAGAGAACACACTCCCATTGATAAATTATTATTATTGATAACCCCTTCTTTGTCCTCCATTTCACATAATTGTCAAAGTTCAGACTGTGGGACCCAGTAGACTCACTTTAGAGCTCTCTTTCGGAAGCTGCCTCTGAAAAGGGGTCCAGCCTTTTTGTGTTTTAGTAGTGATGGAATGTCCTGGGCAACCCCAGCTGGTATTGTTGACACCTTATTAAGCAATTTGTTTTTCTCACAATATATTCTAGAACTCTTTTTCCCTTTGCATTAGTTCGATTCTCTTTATGAGCAACACCAATGACCATACATGTGTTTCCAGGGGAAAAGGGAAATCGTCTGCGAGATCTTTCCTATGAGAGGAGCAGTCACTCTTCTCATTCGGCAAGATTTCCATGGTTGGAACATGGCACCATCTTCTCCTCTTCCCTGTAGAAAACCAAAACCTCACAGGCCACTTTCAGGGAGTCCAAGGCCCCTTAAGGTGGTATCACTTTGGTACCCACTATTCTATTTTCACCTGTGTTGGTCCTGTTCTAGTTTCAGGAGAACAGAACCTAATTTAGAAGAAAGAAAAGGAGAAAGGGAGAGAGGGAAGAAGATAACAGGGCTAGTCTCAGTGGAGGTTCTTAGGTGGCTGCAGTGGGTTTCTGCTCCCTGTGAACACAGCCCTGTCGTTGGAGGCACAATCTGTGGATTGATGTCATATGTCTTCCATTAGTAAAGAGAGATTTCCAAATAACTCCAAGATTTACCAGTAAAATAAAAAATAAAACTGACTTTTGTTGCATAGCACCAATGGAATTTCATCATTACAGTATTGGCAGGGCTTCAGAAAAATAGTTTTGTCCATTTATTGTTCTAGGCTTTGTGAATAGGTAGCATTTCTTGTGGAGAACAACCTGACAATGCTTACCAAATGCCAGACCATACAATATCCTCTTCTTGGAAACTTACCTTAAGGAAACAATTTAAGAGAGAAAATCATATTATTGGAAAGTATCTCTAAATAAAGGGAGATGCTTAGAGCAGCATTATGTATACTATTCGAAACTGGAAAGAATCTAAATTTCCAACAATAGAGGCTAATTAAATAATAAAATATCAATGCTGTGACTATTAAGCAACTATGAAAATATTAAGTGTGATGAGTGGACATGGAAAAACATTGATGAAACATAAAGTAAAAAATAATGTAAAATTCTATATACACAAAAAACTACAGAGGCTGGCCTGGTGGTGTAGTGGTTGAGTTTGTGTGCTCCACTTTGGCAGCCCAGGGTTCACAGGTTTGGATTCCAGGCACCGACCTAGCACTGCTCATCAAGCCACACTGTGGTGGCATCTCACATAAAATGGAGGAAGATCGCCACAGATGTTAGCTCAGCAACAATCTTCCTCAAGCAAAAAGAGGAAGATTGGCAACAGATGTTAGCTCAGAGGCAATTGTCCTCACACACACACACAAAAAAGACTACAGTCATGAAACAATTTTTGTGTATATTGAAAAGGTCTGTAAATAAACGGAAATGAATTCTTTGGGTTTTTTTTTTTTATCTTTTAGAATTTCCTGATACAATACTTCAAAGCTGATTTAATCACAGATGATTTAGGAGAAAATTAATTCATGTTTACTGAATGAGTGGTTATTGCCAGGGGTACATTTTCTTATATCATTAGAGATAAGGTGATGGTAGGAGATTAGTTTAGCTACCAAACATTCCATAGAAATTCTTTTGTTATCCAAAGTTTCAAGTGTGGTGTACCCAATAAGCTTGAAAAGACTAGGATATTAGAGTCAGCATCTTCCCTTCATGGCATGATCAGTGGAAAAAATCTTTTCTCATCATCTTAGAAAAAAACCATAGAGTTACCACATGCAGTTTCAGAAAAACAGTGAAAGTGTCTTACATAGTAAAAGAGAATCAGTTCTCACTCATTTTTAAAAATTAACTCAAGAACTTTTAATATTGTTCCAAATTCAATAAACTAATTAAACTAAGAAATATATTGTGAGTAGGGCGTAATCTTATTAACAAAGCAAAAATTAGTTTTTCAAAGTTCTGTGTGTGACAAATGTGCTAGCATGAAGACATTTGTTTACTTCTTTTTTGTTTATGGAAATCTTGCCCTCTCTCTTGATTGTAAGTTCCTTTAAGGACAAATGATTTGCTTTTGCATCATTTATACCCCCACATATGTGCTAGCATCCAGCACAAAATTAGCGCCCAATAAATATTTGCTTAAATAAGTAACAAATGAACAAGCCAAGCCAAATTCCAAACAAGTCTTTTTCCTCTTTTAATTTCTGTATGCTACATTATAGGAGAGTTTGTTTAATAAAACAACACCAAGAATCTTTGATTAAAGGCCAAAAAGAATTCAACATTTAATAGTAGAGTAAATTCTACCATATGGAGAGCCAGGGAGGACTTCTACTTTTATATTTTATATACTTCTGGATTATTTTCATGTTTTATAATAAGAAACATATGTTACTTCCATAACTAAAAAATAGGATAAAATAATAGGCTGAAAATGTTTTGTTTTGGCATAAACATTCACACTGTAGGAATCTATTGTTCCTAAAGGGGTAGAGACAAAAGGAAGTTTCAAGGGTGCAGAGCACAGAAATATAAATGTTGTGTTTAATATAAATGTTAAGATTCACATAGCTTGAATTTAGAAAAATGCTGTTGACCCAGATCTCCTCAATCCTTTCCTAAAGTAAATGAAAAGGAGCATGTTTTCCTCCACCTTTAGAATAACAGATTCTTTTCACTAGATCTTAGGGAGAGGGAGGTGGGAATCATGTTGTTTTGCACTTCTTGAGAGTGAGTACAACTCCAATCAAAAGAAGGGAGAAAAAAATGCTAAAGAGGACAAGTCATAGCCTTTCTCATTTCCCCCCAACTATTTTGTTCTGGGTTAGTTAGAACTTACAAGACTATTTGCTGCTAAACTTACCTAATAGTCTCCAAAATGTGGCTAAACATTGAGAAGATTTTACTCTAAAATTCAATTTATGGGGACTTGAAAATGAGTTAAATCTTCCCACCTCTTACATGTGGGCTGCACAAAGTGATTTTCTTCCAAAGAGTACAGAATGGAAAGGAGGGGAAAGAGCAACTTTACATGGAGAGATCCAACACCACTCACCTAGGTGATCAAGGTCAACAGCCACTGTTATAAGTCTTACTGACATCACGTACCCTTGAGATAATGTGGTGAGACCAGCGCTTTACCTCTATGGTCTTTCTCCCCAAAACTCCCAATTCCAGTCTAATCATGAGAAAAACCTCAGACAAATCCCAATTGAGGGATGTTCTACAAAATACCCACCAGTATTCCACAAAATGGTCAAGGTCATCAAAAACAAGGAAAGTCCGAGAAACTGTCACAACTAAGAGTTGCCTAAGGAGACATGACAACTACATGTAATGTAGTATTCTGGATGGAATCCTTCCTGAACAGAAAAAGACATTAGGTAAAAACTAAAGGAATCTGAATAAAGTATGGACTTTAGTTAATGTTAACATATTAAAATTGACTCATTCGTTATGACAAATGTACCTTGGTAATGTAAGAAGTTAACAATAGGGGAAACTGGGTGCAACATATATGGGAGCTCTCTGTAGTGTCTTTGTGACTTTTCTGTGAATGTAAAAGTATCCTAAAATAAAGGGTTTAATTTTAAAAAGTAAATTAAGCAGGAATAAGGGAGGGGCAATTTAATATACCAATGTTAAAGATTTCTTCAAGCATGAAAGTTCTCATCGTCTGAAAAATATATGCCAGTCTTTGTGGGCCAGTATTAATCCAAAGTATTCTTTTATGACATATTCTTTCAAGGAATTTGAATGCAAGAAAAAAAGAGTTATATCTGAAGATTGGAAGGGATTTTGAAAATATTCTCACCCAAACTCTTCATTTTATGAATGAGCTAGTAAGGAACTGAGAGGCAAGGCTAGTGGCAAACGTAAGCCCCATGACTCCATGCCCCCAAACTATGAAGACCCCCTACAAGAAAATGCTAGCTGAACACAAATAATCTGTTTCTCAGATATCCACCCATCTGCTCGCAATCTGCCCTTGCTTTTGATCAGTCAATTCCTAAGAAGAGATCAGTCTCACAGCCAGAAATTTGGTATAATTGCCCAAAATTTCCCAGTAACTTAAAATTTAAAGTGATCTAGATATCAGCATAGCTGAACGTAGGACTTTAAGAATCATTGACATCTCTTGATTTTTTGCTTTAAAGCTGCTCTATATCTCTGGAGTGTCAGAGCAGATGTATCCAGACTTCCACTGGCTCAAAGTCTGAGCAAGTGAGTTTTGAACTTATATCCAGGAACATCCCAGAGAGGGAAAGTGCTTACCATACCTTTCAGGCATGTATCTCCCACCTAAATGACCCCAAAGTGATGTTAGACAATAGCTCCAGGGAAGGAACATTCTTGTTTACTCTCCCATCACTTCTTGGAGTGACTGAGGATCTCTGATGATGTAACTAAAATGCCTTAATCAAGGCCTTTTACGGTGCTATCATCTTATACGGTTGTGCAGGTTGTCCATGGTACAACTAGCATGGTCATACATGACCATCCACTTTAGGACTGACAGTAAGCCAGGCATGAATCAGAGTTGATGTTTAAAGTGAGAAGAGGTCTACTTTAGCTCTTGTGATAGCGAAAGCTCTTTTCCATCTACCTTTTTTAACACGTAGATAGCACTCTATTAGATAGTGATTGTTTTGATAAGTTCATTATTGGAAAAAAATACATGCAGGAGGTATGCTCTGATATTCCTTCATAATTCTGCATGTCCAGCAAAGTTTCTAAAGCCCTCCTACTTTCCCCAAACAAAGGAGCATGGACAACCCAGTGCTCAGGCGAGGTAACTAGATTTTATAACCCTTCAACACTCAAGAGAAGAGTAAATCTGTGCGGGAGGCATGTCAGGTTTCCTGACTCCCAATCTAGTACTCTGGATACTAAGATGTGATAATTTAGAATTGTTGGAATCATTTTTTATTCTTTAATATTTCAAACAGATTAAAAATGACACCAGCCAATGTTAGGTGTCATGAAAAAAATCGTAATATCAAGTACTGGATCCAAAGATTCGGTCTGGTTATGCTCACCATGCGCTACATCTGAAATATTAGAACCATTTTGCCATCCAGCAAAGATGTATTCATCCTTACTAAGAGCTTCTCTCTGAGTTCTTTTCGCCTATAAAAAGGGGACTATAGTATTCTTAAATATTGTTCTAGAATATCATGCCAAAACAAAATAATGTAGTAGATATTCTCAGTGGGGGAAAAACAGCTCAATTTAACATGTTTCCACAACTCCAGGCCCTCAGGGAGAATAAATAGCTACTTTAGGTTGGCTGTCTCACCACAGTTATTCTAACGTAGAATAAATAGTTAGATTGACAGGGTTTGCTGGTAGATCAGGAACCAGCTATCACAGAGTCTACCATGATTAAATGTCCTATAATAGGCAGCCAAAACACTCCAAGATGAGGTGGATCAAAGTGTAATCTATTGTGCTACTGCCTAACTTTTCTATTTGGTGGCAAAACTGTCCAGTAACAGCCAGAAAAAAAAGAATGAGCCCCTTTTAGATAGAAGAAAAAAATATCTCCTATATTAGGTAATACAAAGTTACTTTATAAAAGGATTTCATCAAGAAACATTCTCTTTCAAAGATACCATATTTTATTTCTTGTGACACATTCCACCCAAACAATAATTAACATCAGCTTTACTACACAAAGAGAAATCATCAGTTGAGGAGAGCAATTTCAAAGCAAACGTATAATTTCCTTCCAACGTGTATTTTATATTTTGTCAGTTGTAAAAGTAAAGCATTATGTACAGGAAAGATGACACCTGAGCACGTAGAGGATCGTAGTGTTCCACATTCTAGACCAGTGTTATCGATTAGAACTTTTGGTAATCGTGGAAACCTACTGTATCTGTGCGGTCCAATATGGTAGCCACTAGCCAGATGTGGTGACTGAGCACTGGAAACGTAGCTAGTGTGAATGAGGAACTAAATTTTAATTGTATTTACATTTAAATAGCCACATGTAGCCAGAGGGTACCTCCCTCGGCAGTGCAGCTACCGACACCAGGTGACAACCTAAGAGTATTATGGCACATGGTTCAGAGTAAGTGCTGGTTTAAACAAACAAAAAAAAATAATGTGAAGTTTGGGAAGTATGGGCTTTGTGCCCATCATTTCATCATTAAATCTCTTCAACTGTAAAATGGGAATTTGTGACTCATCTGAGAAGGATGTACTTCAATAAAATTTTGAATACTTTTCAGAATTTTGTATGAATCATAGATTCCTGATCAACGAACAAGGATCATGCCTTGTATTTCTTTGTCGTCCTTTGTCTATTGGTTGCTCTATAATCTTGATGGTCGATTTGATGGCGGCTGATTTAAACAAATGTATTTTTTTAATATAAAGAATTTTATAAAGACTTAATCACTGCTAACAAACAATGTAATTAAATCTCCCAATCAAGGGACTGGATTATCTAAGTAACTTAGTGACTAAGTAAACTACATATTCACATAAAGTTCTCTTTTATCCACACCAAGCCTTTTTTGTGGACACAAAGCCTAAGTAGAGATGTCAAGGAGGCGGTTGAACGCACAAATCTGTAATTCAGAAAGCAGTCAAGACTATAGTTTGCACATTCTCTCTTTAATTTTCAAAGAGTAACATACTATCTAAATATTCACATTATTAAAATTGCAAAGTCCTTTAAGAGACTGCCTGCAATATGGTTCCTATCTTCAATAGTCTATTCCGTAGGTAGCATTTTACCCAGTTGCATATACCATTGTTTTATTAATAATATTAAATGAAATGGAATCAAGTGGCATAAATACATTAGCATTGACATTTTAATAAATTATCCATATGTATTTTTATTTTTTTAATTATTTTTATTCTTTAATTTTTTTTTTTTTGAGGAAGTTTAGCCCTGAGCTAACTACTGCCAGTCCTCCTCTTTTTGCTGAGGAAGACTGGCCCTGAGCTAACATCCGTGTCCATCTTCCTCTACTTTATATGTGGGACGCCTACCACAGCGTGGTGTGCCAAGCGATGTCATGTCCGCACCCGGGATCCGAACCAGCGAACCCCAGGCCGCCAAGAAGCGGAACGTGCGAACTTAATTGCTTCGCCACCAGGCTGGCCCCTAATTTTTTTTTTTAAAAGATTTGCACCTGAGGTAACAACTGTTGCCAATCTTCTTTTTTTTTTTCTTTCTGCTTTTTCTCCCCAAATCCCACCAGTACATAGTTGCATATTTTAGTTGTGGGTCCTTCTAGTTGTGACATGTGGGATGCCACCTCAGCGTGGCCTGATGAGCGGTGCCATGTCCACGCCCAGGATCCGAAGCAGTGGAACCCTGGGCTGCCGCAGCAGAGCACGCGAACTTAACCACTTGGCCATGGGGCCGGCCCCCATATGTATTTTTAAATTAGTGTTCTAGTTGATTGCAACAAAACTTATGGGTAGTAAAAATGTGTGAAAGTTCCATAAACAGCTCATTCACTTCAAACTGTCAAAGTCAGCAAAACTTTAATAAACAAACAAAGTTTTACATTTTTTTAAATAGTTCTTTGGAACTCATTTTAATGAGAGTAAAGCTATGATAAAATGCAAAATGTAACGATATTGTATGTTGCTAAGTATATTAACTTTTTTCCAACTTAACACAAAAATGCCAAACTAATCCAACATTCAAAAAGAAACTCCTAAAGTTTCTAGTTCATCCCTCTATATCTAAGTTAAAAATAAAAATATAAAAGACTCTTTCTGAATATCACTTATATGTCAGTTTCAGGATCCTAAGATATTTAGCGACGGTCACGTTTAAAATGACTGGAAGAAAGGTACTAAATTCAATTGTTTACAAAACATATTCATTTTAAGAGCCCTACTTTCAATTCATTTTACAACATACATTGTACATATTTTCTTTCTACCACACAATCTTTAAATGTGGAACTTTCATTTTCTCATCATGTTTAAAATGAACAAAATTAAATGTTCTCTGAAATTCTAGGGATAAATCAAAGGCAGCTAGCCTGCTCGCCTTAACTCACTCAAGAGTAGGTTTTTGCTGCCACCTGTTGACAATGATTGCAAATAATAAATCTTGACTCCACAAATCACAAACCCCCATAGTTGAAGAAGTCCTTGGAAATCCATCCATACTACTTCCTTCATTTTATGAATGATAAAAGGGCTGAGAAGGCTAAGTCCCTCTCCCAAGGTCACTCAAAGGAAACAGATGTGAAACTTGGATATAGGTTTGGGCCTTGGAGTTCAGTGTTTATTTTCCTAAACCAGCTATGTATTCTCACTTGTTTAGGTGGCAGAGCACCTGAAATGCATAGTGCTCTTTGCATACATCATGAAATACTGACGTGCTTAAATTCATTACGTTAACCAGTAATATTTTTGCCATCTTATGGAAGAACAAGTCTATGCCTCTCCAAAAATATTGTAGCAAGTAGGTCCATTTGATATGACATTCAAACAAGTCTGGGCATGTCTGGAAGATGGGTAAGATGGGCTCACCAGGTGTCTGTTTGCGTGAGTGACTTAAGGGCCGTCTGGGAAAGAGTTCCTCTTCATGAGAGAAAACAGTTGAGGCCCACAAGTGTGACCCACGAGCACACGAAAGATCCTGTGTACTGGTTAATGTGCGTCACAGAGTGGCTAAAGTCTCATGTTTGAGTCTGAAAGAGAAAGAGCTGAAACTAAGGAGTGAGTAAAAACTAAAGGAGCTCTTCACACTGTGGGCACCGGCTTCTTAGGTGAAAGCAGACAGCTCCTCTGAGGCCTCAACCCATTTCATCTCTCTGGGAGGGGTATAAGTTCCTTCAACACAAGCCTTGAGGGCTTAGCGGGGACCATGACCAGGGAGAGTCAGGGCAAGGACAGAAGACCACGTGGCACCTGGCTGACCATGTTTATTAGCACATAGTAAACATCCCCTGCAACTCTTAGAATTAGTTGAGAAGGGAGACTTTAAAGGATTTGAAGCTCTCTCGACTGCTGATGGCAACGTGGCTAAAGAAAAAGCTTGTTGATTTCTATTACTCTGAGCACCAGGCTAATTCCACAGAATTGGCACTTGTTAATTCAAACATTATGAACACGATGTTGACACATTGTAGATAACTAATAATAAAAAAAACTGGCTGTCATGATAACCTAATCTAAAGGAAAGATGTATGACCTTAAATTAAATGATTTAATCTCTCTAAACCTTGGCTTCCCTATATGTAAAATGATAAAATTACTAACCTCCCCTTCCTACTTCCCTGAGATATTCAAATAGAAAGTAGTGTTTGTTAATTTCACCTAGACTTTGCTTCTTATTGATTTGCAGTTAATTGCAACCGTGTAACTTCTTTGGCCAATAAAATATGAACAGAAGTGACCCACCACATGCAGACAGAAGCTTTAAAAGCCAGTGTATATTTCACTACGTTCTCTTCACCCTAAGATGATGATCATGGAACACATGTTACAGAGCCTCTTCAGGTCTAGATCAGGTCCCTGAGTATCTACACGTGAACAGAGCCCCCTACTGATCCACGCTGGACACAGAGCATGAAGGAGAAACACACTTTTGTTGATTGAAGCCACTGAGATTTGGGGATTATTTGTTGCCCCAACATAAGCTGGCCTATTCTGACTGATCCAGGGGCCTAGCCACATCTGGGATACCTATATAAAATATAAAGAAACAATAGGAGTCGAGCAGAGGTGACTGAAGGAGGCCTTCTTGGAAAAGATGTTCTAGGGAAAGGTTTGAAAAAAAAGACTGACAGAATAAAAGATGAGGAATACTAGTTAAAGAACTGTTACGTTTATAGGGCTAGCTTAATTTCATATATGGCTAGGACTCCAATGGTCAAAATAACTATGTGATGTTTTCAGACAACATCAAAATCCTAATCTCTCATACACTCTAACACCTAAATTGGTTTTAGCGAAAATCAATTCTTTACCCACATTTCTATGAGGCTTGGATGTTAAATGAAGAGAGAAATAAGAAGCCTAAGATGCAGATTTTCTTTTTCTGGGTAGCACCTCTTTTATTTAACATGCCAGTGGAGGTCTCTATGAATATACAATTTTAAAATATATCTGAATTTGGACAGAAAGGAGATGCCCCAAGAGACACAAACAGGGGCCAGCCCCATGGCCGAGTGGTTAAGTTCGCTCACTCTGCTTTGGTGGCCCTGGGTTTCGCTGGTTCAGATCCTGGGTGCGGACATGGCACCACTCATCAAGCCATGCTGAGGTGGCATCCCACATGCCACAACTAGAAGGACCCACAACTAAAAATATACAACTAGGTACCCGGGGGCTTTGGGGAGAAAAAGGAAAAATAAAATCTTTAACAAAGAGAGAGACATAAACAAATAAAAACAAATTCTTCATCGACAAATTTCCCATCCCTTCTCATCTCTGCTGAACGTCAGTTTTAAACTTGATGAGGAAGGGTATCTCCAAGTCTTTATTTTACCACTTTCATCCACACCTTCACGGTGTTATACAAAACGACCCAGGGGACATTGTTGAGTGAAAGGATAGGGTGACACAAGTGAAAGAAAGAAAGAACCAAACAACGAGGCCTTTGATGGGGAGCCCTGAGATTTCCTAACAGCCAAGAGGACTAACCAGTGGTTATGAAAGGAGTAGGTCCAACTCCCATTAAAACAACACACACGCCCCTTTCTCTAACTCCTGAAGAGGAACCCCGAGGAGAGCAGTTCACGGCGCTCTCCAACCCAGACAGGTTGAACTTCTTTGCCCTTCCTGAGTCCAATAAGAAGAAAGCATCCACACAAAGGAAATATTTTTGTTGGCAGTCAGTCCAGAGTGTGTTGTCATCCCTGTTTTTAACAATCCGCCAGTCAGTTTGGGTGTGGTCACTCTTTTTGAAAGTTGAGTCTTGAGGAAGTAGGTCAAGTGAGCCATTTTTGTTGAGTCCTCCTGAGTGTGACTACATCCTGGCGCTCATTATATGTGTTGTTTTGGAATTGCTGTCTTGCTGACACAGAGTGCCACCTACTGAATCACCAACCAGCCTTTCTGGTTAGCCCAACTGACCAGAAGGGTTGGACTCTTTCCTTTCAACAGGCTGAGTTGGGCAAGAGAATGACCTGTTGTGCAGAAAGTCAGAGGAGATTGATCAAAGGACTGAATGTGGTTGAGGAAAGATTGGTGGGTAGAGTTAAGATAAATAACCTCAGGGGGCCTATATTCATCTGCATGAGGGAGTTAGAAATTGAAAGAAGACAAGGACTATGAGATCGTCAGAGGCAACAAGACAAAGGGCTTTGAGGAGAAAGTGTGAGCAGCTGTTCTGATTCACAGTCCACTAGCTCTTCCCTCTATTACAATGGCAGAGGCTACACCATCTGTTCCCCAAAATCCTCTTCTTCCCAGCAGATAGCTCGGGTCCATCCTCCAAGTTCCTTGCAGTTAGTGTAGCCATGTGACCAGGTTCTGACTAATGGAATGTGAGAGGAAGCACTGCATGCTGCTTTCAAGTCTCCCCCTTAAAAGCCCCATCCCCTTTTGCCCCCTGGCTGCCGGTGGTGGTAACATTGCAATTCATGTGTTAAAGACACCTCAGCTGCAGTCAGTCTGGGTCTCTTCAAGGAGTAGAGCACACTGGAACGTGAGAGTTCAGTACAGTAGGAGCACGTTGAGCCATGTGGGAGTAGGAGGGATGAAGCTGGAGAAGAAAACTGGTCAAATCATAAAGTTCTCCTGTATTCATTGCTGATAGGGAACTGAGAGAGTTGTGCACTCGTTTTATAGTAAATAATAGTGTAGGAGTCAGATAATGTCAAGGATGTGATACAAAGGATAAGAGTCAGGGTACGCCTTCCTGAGGTGACAAAGAGATCCTAAAACTTCAGAGACTTAGAAAACCAGTTTCTTTCTTTCCCACTTTATAGGACTGAGTGGTTTCAAGTCAAATGTGCCCCAGCCCCCAGTTCTCAGCATTTCCATAGGATGCTCCTTAAACATTCTTCACCTCCCCTCCTACCACACCTGATCTGTACCTGGTTAATTCCTACTCATTCTCCCCATGGTAGCTTAGACTTACTAGCTTGGGGAACCCTTCTCTATCCCTCCAAGACTGAGTTAGGTGACCTCCGCACCCCCACAGCATCCTATCCTATGCGTCCTACTTCACTAGTCTCTCCTCCAGAATCTAGGCTCCATGAGAATATAACTGAATCTCTGACTCCTACAATGGTGCCTGGAATGTGGCAGACACTCAATAAATGTTTATTAAATGAAAGACTTATTCCTGACATGGCCATCAAAATCCTAATATAATAATCTGAGATAATTTGAGAACAAGACAACATATTTTATATCTTTTTATAATTTCATTGTTTAGTTCAGTCCCTTGTACATGGATGTTATGTGTACATATCTGTTAAGTGAATATCTTCTTTGAGAAAGCCTTATATTTTGTTTTTTAAGGGAAAACTAGGCGAAATTTTGAGGCCTAACCCAAGATTTGCATTTTATCCTAAAAATGGCTCTTTTATGCATTTCCCTAGTTGTACTTCCATATGCATAACAAGTAAAATTTTTCTATGAGCGATAATTGGAAAATTCCAGAAATATCAACATAACCATTGAAACAATATATATGAGGAATGGGTGTCCATGACAACTGACACAGATGCAAAAGAAATAGTTTAGGTAAATAGAGCAATATCAGGTCAAGTTTAGAATTGAGGCTGTGGTGTTAATCTGAAGGGGAGAAGATTTTAGTGGGTTGTCAAATCTGCAGGCCTGCAAATAAAAATCTGATCAAGAACTCTTAGACTTATGAAAACCTGTTGGAGAGAAGCTGATTTCAACGATGGAAAGGTATATATGTATAAACACACACGCACATACACAAGTGTTTCAAGAGAATAGATTTTGAAGAGCTAATTCTAGGAAGGTCAAGAAGGGATAGAGAGCAAAGAAAATCCTATTCTTATGAAGGTTTTGAATTATTACAGCAAATCTTGAGTTTCCAGGGAAATTCTCAATAACACGTCTTGTGTTTGTACTGTATTGTGGTAAGAGACGGGCTTATAGCAGATAATATTTTTTAAATATTTATGCATTCTTTCTAGAAAAGATTGAAGGCAGGTAGTCCTGAGTGTACACACAGAATGATTGTTCTTGGCAGTCGCAGGTGGTATCCACATGTGTTTTCATGGGGATGGTCTTAAGCAATTGGTATTACTGCAAACTTGTAGGGTGTAGTACCTCAGGCAAAAGATGTCTAACTCCACTTTAAGTATCTAAGTGAAGTATTGAGGACCAAGAGAGGATAAGTGACTTAGAAAGTAAAGTGAGCCTCAGGCCTTGGCCTTAGAAGAAAATGTCACTGGAGGTATTAAACCACCAGCAGATGGGCAGCCTTAAGAAGGGAAGTCTTCCTTTCCAGAAGCCTCATACAACATTTGCAGAAACTGTACAATAGCATAAGCATTTGCAAGTTCTCTATGGATGGGACACTTCCAGATAAGAAAAGGGACCCAAAGGCAATGGGAGTGGGTCAAACAGTTAATCTAGGGTGAAGCGCTCATCAGAAGGCTTATACTTAACTACAGGAGCCACCTCAGCTTGGAGTAAAAGCAAAGCTACGAAATCTGAGTCAGGCCAGCAGAGGGCAGAGCAGCGAACTTTGAAACCCTGCTGGTTGGGGCTTAGGTGAGTTTGGTTAAGTGCAAGTATGAACCAGAATCTGTCAGTGAATAAGGAGTGAGGAACTGCCTATGAAATTGGGGCTGCATTGAGAAGACAAAGAAACCATCAGAAGCGAGTCCACACTTCTGATGAGCAGATTTCAGTAGTGTGACAATCAGGAATTAGTTTCTACTTGACTTCAAAGAATATGGACCAGTAAGCAATTGGCCCCTGTTTCTGATACTAGAGAAAAGGATCACAACAAACTGTGTCTCAGACACTCTTCCTGGAATCTACAGCTGGCACCCCAGATCCTTCTGGCCTGAGTGACAGCCTGCTCTCTCCTGCACACCACTACTTGACATAGGGTTGGCAGGGGACTAACACAGTGGTGTCTTGGACCTTGAAAAGCCCTTACCCCACATCTACTGCCAGCCACCTAGATGGGTGAATATCCTATCTTGCCCTAAGGTGAAGAGAGTATGAAGACATTGCTTCCTTCTTTATCCATTGGACTCCAAATCATTAGGCTTCTACCTAAAAAAGATGTTCATATGTTATGAGTGATTTGTTTGGTTTGACCCATAGGTGGGCTGGGAAGGGAAGACAAGTGAGCTATATTTACTATGAAAGTTTTTCTTTGAGTCTAGTACCCAATGTAAGCTGTGAAAAGAGGTCCTGGGAGCAGCCAGAGTTGCTCTCCTTGAGCCCCGTGGACAGCAAGTGTTGAGAAGGGAACACTGGAACTCTAAGACATCGGTATAAACCCAGAAGCCTCACTGGACAGTGACTAGCTCTTAAAAGAAATGTATTCAGAAGGACATCCTGAGGCTCCGGGTGACTGCTTAGCAGGGATTCAAAGGCTCTGTCCTATTGGCAAGATATACGATACTGTTCATTTATAAAAATGGAGACTTCCTTACATTACATCACAGTCAGCATGCTTACTAGTGTTTCACCTCTGAGCTTTTACGCCCTGTGGAACTACCCATGCCCTGCTCTCTCACTGGCCCTTAAATAAACCACAAATTGTGATAGCTGATTGTGAATGCTCTCAGTACTGTGAGCAGTCATCAGTCACTCAGGACTTTCTCCAAGGCCCTCCTGCCCCTCTCTGTTTCTTTTTCTGTTTTACAGTTCACAACCTCCACGAGCTCTGATTTCCCTGCCACAAACTCTGGGTCTCATACTCTAACTTTTCTTTTTTTTGAGGAAGATTAGCCCTGAGCTAACTACTGCCAGTCCTCCTCTTTTTGCTGAGGAAGTCTGGCCCTGAGCTAATGTCCGTGCCCATTTTCCTATACTTTATATGTGGGACGCCTACCACAGCATGGTGTGCCAAGCAGTGCCATGTCCGCATCCGAGATCCGAACTGGCCAACCCCGGGCTGCCGAGAAGCGGAACGTGCAACCTTAACCGCTGCATCACCGGGCCAGACCCTCTCGTACTCTAACTTTGATGTTTGCCTCTGGACCTCTCAAATCTGGCAGGCTTCAAACTCTAACCGGGTTTTTAGATCTTGGTCCCATAGTGTGGCTTTAAAGTTTGCTCACACCTTCAACCTGAAGGGCACCCGTTGTCTCAGAGGAGGGCTCCACTCCTTCCCTTTGCCATATATAACAATCAGGCCAGTCTCTGGTCCCCAAAGTTCCCAAAGGAAACTCTGAGTTGGCACCAGCTTAGTAGGCTATCCAGTGAAGAGATTCTCTCTATTATCTGACAGGTAAGTTGACAAAACAAGCCTATAGAGTAGCCTTGGGCCACTTGTGTCTCTGACACCAAGGTTATGCCAGGAAATTCAAGGTCAGTTAAACATGAATTTAAAACCATTTCTTTCTACCATGACTTTCAACCCAGTGGACAGAGAATAAGAAATCAATAAATACCATCTGAGGTTTAAACTTGTACTTAAGAACACCACACCCACCAACACCCCATAAAGACTATGACATCTTGATTTTTCAAACAACAATTTATTCAACTGGTGCCTCTGCAAAAAGTAGGGGGAAATGCAGGTCTCTTTCTTCTTTCCTATTACCCCATAAAGGCTAAAGAGCTCTTTCGAGAACTAACATCTCTAGTTTGAAAGAAATGTCTATCTGAGGTTCAGTGATCCCATCGGTTTTATTTTGGTTTCTTCTGTTAAAGTCAAGCAAATATTAATTTTTTAAGAAATTTATTTTAAAGTAATATGTATTGTATAATCCACTGTGCACATATACCAGTTTATTTATTCAATCTACTGTTAATGGACATATGTTTTGTTTCTAGTTTGGTGCTATAAACATCCTCCTCCATGTTTCCTGGTGCAGACATGTATAAATTTCTCTAAATAATACAGAACAGTGGAATTGCCAGCTGTGGTGTATGCGCATGTTCAACTTTACTAGGTACAGCAAAACTGTCTTCCGGAGTGGTTTTAACAACTGCACCCCTCCAAGTAGTACATGAGAGGAGTTGCCCTCGCTCTATATCTTCTCCTATACTCGGTGCTTTCAGAATTAATTTTTCTAATCTAGTGGGTTTGTGGTTTTAAATTGCATTTCCCTGATTACTAATGAAGCACCTTTCCAAGAGTTAATTGGTCATTTGGATTTCTTCTTTTATGAAGAGCCTGTTTAAATCTTTTGCCCATTTTCTACTGGGCTGATAACTGTTTTCTTAGAAAATTTAAAATATATTCTGCATACTAGATTTTGATAGTTAGATGTGGTATAGATATTATTGCCCTTAATGTAAACTTTTCTTTTCACTCTCTTTATGATGTATTTGTTGAACAGAAGTTCTTAATTTTAATGTAATCAAAATTATCCTTCTTTTCCTTTATGATTGGTGTTTCTGTTTAAGCAATCTTTCCCCATCCTGAAACTAACAAGATACTTTTTTCCTGTTTTGTCTTCTAAGAACTTTATTGCTCTTTTTTTTGTTGTTGGTATTTAATCTACCTGGAATTTCTTTCTTTCTTTTTTTTTTCCTGCTTTTTAATCTCCCCAAACCCCCCCTGCACACCGTTGTATATCTTAGTTGCACGTCTTTCTAGTTGTGGGAGGAATTTATTTCTATATATAAGCCATAAGTCCAATTTTAATTTTTCCATATTAATAGACATTTTTTTAGCATCAACTTATTGTATATAAGAATACAACTGGTTTTTACATATCCATTTTTAATCAGCAGCTCCCTAAATTCTGTTAATTCTAACCATTTATGCATAGATTTAAAAAAATTATATACATACATAATCATACTATCTTTATTCATAACTCATGAATGGATATTGAATAATTAAAAAATTAAAATATTCTATAAAAATAATCACATGATTTTTCTCATTTATTATCCTAATGTGGTAAATTATATTGATTTTTTTTTATGTCAAACCAACCTTGCAGTCCACAGATAGATTAACTAAACTATGATGGATTGTCCTTTCTGTACATTGCTAATATTGTAGAATCTATGTTAATACGTTGTGTTAGTCATAATAATTCTCTTTGCTCAGACTGTTCTAATCAGATTTTTATATCTAGTTTGTGTGAACCTAATAAACGAGTTGGGGGATAGTCCCTTTTTTCTATATTCTGGACTACTTTATCTGAGATTGGGATTACTTTCTCCTCGGATGTTTGGTAGACTGAAAATCATCAAGCTGCTCTTTCTCCTAAGGTTGGAGCAGCAAAAAGTTAAGCAGTGTCATGCAGATGCCATGAGTACAATGCTGCTGCTGCTACCCCAGCACCACTGTCACTAATTACTGCCACTTCTTCACAGGAAGCCTACAGCCTGCACCGCCCTGATGCAGCAAAAGCCTGGGAGTCCACCGTCCCTTTGAAATTGCCAAACTTGCTGCTGATGCTTTGGGGGCTCAAGGTTCCCCACTGCTGATCCAACTCTGGTGCTATGGCGGCAGCCTGCAGCCATCTCCTGGTGCCTGCCACTTCCAGAATGTAAGCAAAAAGAGAAAAGTAGTGTCTCTCCTCCCCCTTCTCATCTCTGTCTCCTTCCATTGATAGAACCTTGCCAGAAACTAGCTGACAAGGAAGTTTAGGAAACGTAGTTGCCAGGCTTGCAGCCCTTTGCAATACAGAAGATAGCAAATAAGTACCAGACTGTTGCTGAATGTTAGCAGACTAAAAGCCAATATAGTTTCCTGGCATGATCTCCCCGAGTTAAATCCTGGTTGATTTAATCACTAGGAAATTTCTGGGCCTACATTAGGATGCTTTCCTTCAAAACTGGCCCCTTGTGATAGACAACTCAGATATAGTCATTTGTTTTCAGGGTAATCTTTCTGGAGTGTGTACAGGGAGACTACATTGCACAGCTCCACAAGGTACCATTTACATAGAGTGCAATGTAAATGATGCCCCTTGGAGTTCTTTATCCTGGTGACTCCACTGCTTCCAACGCTCATGTTTTTCAATGGCTGGTTTGTTTGGAGGGAGGAAGGGGGGTATCCCTGGGAGCCTAGCAAGGGAGTAACACTTCTCTCTTTAGCAGGACCTATCTAGTCTGCCTTAAGCCCAAACTGGAAGCCTCCATGCGGTACTTTTATGAAAACAATAAAGTGGCTCTTTTTTCTCACTTCCCCCACCAAAAACGGTAAGGCCAGTATAGAGTTGGGAATTCTGTCAGCTGCCTTTTAATGGAATTTGAGCCATCAGCAAGAGACAGCTTAGAGACTTTAAATGGTCCTAAGGTTTGGGGCAACCTCTAAACCAGCTAAGGCGCCAAACTCTTTCGGTTTTATAGGGCACTGAATCTCCCAAAGTGCAGAGGGTAATGGGCTGAACAGTAATGCTCCCCCAGCATGTATTCCTTATTAGAGGCCACAAAACTTCCTTGTGGGTTATAGTGAAATGGTTGAATTATAAATGTTAAATAATACCAGCACAGTGCACTTGAATATAGGTTTAGCTCTTTAGAACTAACTAATTCAAGATGATCCCTGTGAGGACAGCGTGAGAAGCGGTAGTAAATGGAAAAACATTCTGGTTGCTCCTCAGCAACTCCTGAGAAAACTGGAGACACTGAACAGGGTAGAGAACCATGAGTGTGCAGGTCAGATATACTGCTTAGTTTAAATTAGTGAGAAAAAACACCAAGAGGTCACATCATTAATTATTCCAGAGTTGTAAAAGTTCCAATAGAAGTTAAAATTTTTAACATTAATATTCTAAAGGTCATAAGATGAGGTGTTTTTCCATCAAAGACTCTCTGTGTCCACCTCTGATTTTCTGCATGCGTTTTCACGTGTTTCTCATCTGTCTCCGTATTCTCCTCCTGTGTTTAATCTTCACCTTTCTTGATATTAGCAAATCTGGGATGCTGTCTCTCCATCTTCCTTTGTCTATGTCATTTTCTTTCCCTCTCTGTTCCCTCCTAATCTCTTACCTCTCTACTTTTATAGCTAATCATTTTGAACTGCATATTTTTCTATTATGTATTGTACTTACTGAACAGTTTTAAGCTCTCAAGTCTAAATTTAAAACAGATGAATAGATCATTTCATCTTTCTCTACTTAAATAAAACAAGTTCAAGAAAAAGTCACGGTCTGAGTCCTTAACTGTTAGGCATCAGAATACAAATGAATACTGTTAACTTAGTGAGGTGACAGCGTGCTCTGGCATTTATTCTGAGGTGGCACTTGCATTTCCGAGATGGTTCAAATACTTCCTTCTTTTCATTTGCTACAGATAGGGTAGAGCATGGACTTTGCAGTCAACTGACGAACTTGGATCTTGGCTCTGTCTTAGTTGTGCGATGACTTCAGACAAATTCCTTTAAAACTGCTGCGATTCCTTTTCCTCATCTGTAAAATGGGCTTTGTTAGGAGGATTGAAGCAGAGAACACACATATCAAGCACTTGGCAAACGTAGGTAGTGTACAATCAACCTAGCCAACGGGAGGGGAATTCCTTGTCTTCCTCGCCATCAGCCCTAGTCCAGCTGCAGACAATCTATGCGGGAGACCATTGCACTGTCTGTGCCACAGACAAAGTTTTGGGTTTCAATGCATGAGGAACTGGGCACCAGGATAACTGCCTGGAAGGGAATAGAGGATGATACCTGAGGTTTGATTTGTCCTTTGGGTACCACAATTCCCATAATTTCTACCTAAGTTCCTGCTAAAATGAAGTCCTAGGGACCTACTAATGAACGTCCTTGTAGACCAGAGAGTATCTCTACTTATTGATGAGGAGGGACACCATCAGAGTGGTTAAGGATGAGAATTGGGCACCAGAGAGATTTGGTTTTGATTTTTTTTTTTTTTTTGGTGAAGTCCTGCGCAAAGTCTGCCCCAGTTTTCCTCAACCATAAATATGGGATAATATTAATTCTTACCTCATAATTAAGACAATTTCCCAGCATATAAGCAGCATTCAATAAGCATCAACCATTAACATCATTGTTGTTGTTATTAGGAGATCTGTTGGGTCAGGTGTTCCTGGGTTGCTCTTAAAGAACCCCCTACAAATGGGAGAAGCATAGGGCAGTGTCTGGTAACCCGGGGGGCCAGGTGATAGGCAGGCAAGGCAGGGGTGGCGACTGGGATCAGGAATGCTGGCCTGCAGAGGGCTATGTTCCTGTCTTCCTTTACACTAAATTTAGCATCAATAGTGTGAGCTCTGGGGCTGGCTGGTGGCATAGTGGTTAAGTTCGTGCACACTGCTTTGGCTGCCTGGGGTTCACAGGTTTGGATCCTGGGCATGGACCTACACACCATTCATCAAGCCATGCTGTGGTGGTGTCTTGCATATAAGATAGAGGAAGACTGGCACAGATGTTAGCTCAGTGACAATCTTCTTTAAGCAAAAAGAGGAAGACTGGCAATGGATGTTAGCTCAGGGTGCATCTGCCTCACCAAAAAAAAAAAAAAAAAATTAGCGTGAGCTCTCCCAGAACTGAGGATTCTCAGGCTGCCCAAGGAGGGGGTCTGGAAACAGACGCAAAACATGCTTATTAAACATCCCACCGTGAACAGAAACACTGAACCACAGGGGAGGCATGGAATTGGACCACAGCACAACAAGACACAAGCTTACAATAGTTACCATGTCCACTTGCAATTTAGAACGTGAAGGACTTTCTGGTCACACCAATGCCCTCCCCCAAGGACTTTTAAGAAGCCAGGAGTACAAAACACATCACACACACACCACAGCTCTGATGATTGGGGCTATAAAGCTTCTTCTGGATGGTCCAGAAAGCAAGACCAGAACACACATCATCACTAGCCCAAGGATGAAGAAATAGAACTATTAAAACTCGATGAGTGGGGCCCACCCCATGGCCGAGTGGTTAACTTCCTGTGCTCAGCTTTGAGGCCCAGGGTTTCGCTGGTTCAGATCCTAGGTGCAGACATGGCACCGCTCATCAGGCCATGCTGAGGGGGCATCCCACACAGCACAACCAGAGGGACCTATAGTTAGAATATACAACTATGTACTGGGGGGCTTTGGAGAGAAGAAGAAAAACAAAAACCAAAATAAAACAAACAAACAAAAGAATATTGGCGAAAGATGTTAGCTCAGGTGCCATCTTTAAAAAAAAAATTTCGTGAGTTTGAGGTCAAGCATCTTGTCTACTACCCTTTTCTCCCCACAGGGAGGATGGTAGGTGCTCAATAAACAAACATGTTGGCAGGAAAGGAATAAAGGAACCGGCAGAAGGAAGAAAAGACCCCAGATAATTTCCAGTCCTCCCACCTCGGTCCCCTCTCAACTGGTAAATCTCAGATAATGGCTCATCTATTGCCCTACTAACACCCCAACACACCTCCTTCATCCGGATGCCCAACCACCCAGTGCCCACCAGGCGCGTGGGAGTGCAGTGTCTCCTTCACGGTCATCACGATCCTTTCCTCCTTCCCTTCCAAGCCCAGCGTCGCAGGCCGTGGAAATGAGGCCACCCCAAGCGCTCTGCTCTCAAAGAGGGGAGAGGCAAGGTCTCTCTCCGCCGCCCCTACCCAGCCCGGGCACAGGGAGAGGGAGGAAGGATTCATGAGCAAACCCTGCTGTTCACTCTCCTTGAGGGAGGCCAGCTGAGCGAGCGGAGCAGGGGCGAGGCGGACAGCGGGGGGACCCGGCGCGGTGGCCGCGGGCGGCGGTCCGGCATGTGCCCGCTTGGTGGCCGGGGCCGGGCGGTGGCGCGGGCGCGGCCGGCGCTCCTGCAGAGGGAGCTGTGCGCCCGGCCTGGCGCACGCAACGCGCCGCCTCGCCCTCTTGCTGCCGCCGCCGCCGCTGGGCCCGCCCGCCGGGGAGGGGCTCCCGGCTCGCCGACAGCGGCTTCCTGCTTCCCGCACGTCCTCGCCGCCGCCGCCGGTCGTGCCAGCCCTGGCCGAGAGCCGCCGCCGCCGCCGCCCGCTCCGGCCCGCGCGCAGCCTCGCCCCGCCGCCAGCCCGGCCCGCTCGCGTCCGCTCCCGGAGCCCGCGCCCCTCGCCGCCCCTAGCCCGCGCCGGCCATGCTGGCCTTCCAGTACCCCGACGTGTACCGCGACGAGACCGCCGTGAGTGCCCTGCCCGCGCCCCCGGCCCCCGCCCGCAGCCCCCCGCCCGCGTTCCTTCCCTCCCCTCCCCTCCCCCGCGGCCTTTGTTTGCGCGAACCGGGCCGGGGGCGCCCGGCTCCTCCCGAGCCGCGGGAGCCCTCGTGGCCGTCACTGTCCCCCTGCTGGCGGCCGAGCCTGTGATCAGCCCCGGCTTGGCCGCTGCCTGAAATCAATGGGCTCAAGGGCAGACGCCCAGGTGAGAATGGGCGCCTTGAGGGAGTGGGGAGACAGAACGTGTCACCGCTTTTTTTTTTTGACTGGAGGAGGCTCTTGCTTAAATATGGTGGTAGGAGAAAGTGTGTATGTGTGTAGATGATGTCAAATTGAAAAACAAAAGCAAACTTTTTGAACTTGCAAATCTAAAATCCTTAGAGTTGAAGTTCATTCTTCGATTTCAGAACGTATATTGAGCGCCTCCCATGCCCCAGGCCGAGGGCTGGGCGGTGGGCGGTGGGGATGCAGAGACCAGACAGTGTGATGGGGAAGCTGGAGCAGGGACCCAGTAGTGTGGCGGTGCTGATTCAAGTTTTCCTAAACAAGAAAAGGAGTTAATAGGGGCTGAGAGGGCTTAGGAAGGAGAGGGGATGGCCTTTTTCAGAACGAGTTAAAGTTTTGCCTAGCGGAGGGGTTAGCCACCGTTTACCTAAGCAGTGGGTGCAATTCTGGGCAAACACCTTTTTTGTGTAAAAATTACTCTGGCATCTTGAGAACTGGGGTGAATCCAATGTTATGGGCATGATTCTTTTAGGAATAGCCAAATTTCTCAGATTACTTAGAATTAGAATAGAAGTATTTTTGTATAATACAGTTCTAATTTTTTTCTGCTTATTTTGACTCGATTTATGCCAGAAAGTCTGCACTTTAAAGCAAATCTCACTTTGGGGTACAGGGTACTGAGGCTTTAGAGTAAAGATCATATGGTTTTAAGTTAAGACTTCCCAGTGGCCCGGGTGCATTCATGGTTTCTTTGACCAGTGGCCATCTGGTAACCGTGTTTTCTGTCTGTTCAGCTGCTTGCTTATTAAATTTACTGGTGGTTCAAAGGGTTGCTTCCTTTGTGTATGGGAGTAAAGCAATCTTGCTGGAATGGAAAAGAGGACAAGTAAGAAGACCTGAGGGTTGGTTCCGGTCTTGTAGCTCCCTAGCTTGATGCCCTCTGGCAGATCACTTACCTGTTAGAGGTCTTCTTATATATGCAATGTTAGGACTGGCTTGGCTAACCACAGAGCTTACTTGCTTCTTCAGTGAGAATATCATTCATTCATTCGTTCTTTCATTCACATGAAAGTCCAGCCCTGCAGTGTGCCAGACTTTAGTAATGTGAAGACATGTGAGTATCACAGTTTGGTTCTTGAGGATCTTTGAGTTTTCAGGATAGTTGAAAATAGAAAGAACTACCCATTCTGTGGTTTGATGAGTGCCATTTTAGATTTGTTTTACTTTGTTTTTCGGAGGGGTTGCTTCTTGCTAAGTTTTTCCCTATTTGGGTTATCAAAATCCTGCAGTTCATTTATGTATGTTTAATAGTTCTTGAAATGGTTGAGGATTTTGTGAAGACATCAAAAAGATTATGAACAATTAACTCAAAAGGGTACTACACTGTGGATTTTAATCCTCTCCAGTCTCTTCTCACCAGAACTCATGATAGCTCTAAGCCTCAGGGCCAAGGGAATGTAGCTCTGGTCCCGCCCGGACTCTGCTCTGTGGATCCCTCAGGGTGCTTATCCCAGCCCTGATAGCCTACAGGGGATATCTTTTTCTGGTGACAGAGTCCTGATTGCTAAGCCCTAGGCTCAAACTGTAGCTTTGATTTCTAGGAAGGGTTTGTTTCTCTCCAGCAGATGCTGGAGATTGCCGTAGCTCTCTGAGTCTCTCCCTTGAGCATCTTCCAGCCACATACTGGGCAGTCTCCTACCAAACTGTGGGGCTGGAGCATGCCATCCCTCCTAAAAATGTTGGATTGGAAGATCCTTTACAACTTTACATTTTTGTGATTTCTTATTGTCAGAGAAAGACAGTTGCTATTTTAAGCATAGTTCATAACCGCTTTAAGGTTGTAAAATGTAAAAGACTCAGGGATGAGAAGAAAAGATAGAGAGCTTTCATTCAGTGGTGACAATCTGCTAAAGTTTAGAGAAGCTTTACGTAAGGATTGAAAATTGGTAATTTTCGAAAGACTCATCAGGAGAGGTTTTAGTCTGGTATTTTGTCCCTTGTGCTTGTTAGTCAGTTGATTAATGAGAACATTTCTTGCGTGTTCCACCTTAACTGCCTGTTCTTCCAGGTGGGCAGTCCCCAGGTGTTCTGGCACCTGGCACCAGGGGAGGACAGATGCAGACAAGCCTGGGCTTTTAGGCATGGAGAGATTCTTCTCAGCTGGCCAACAGGAGAAACAACGTTCAAGTTTTCCTTTTCCAGGAGAGTCTTTGCCTTCCTTAGGACTAGCCCTTACCTTCTGGTGTTATAGGACAAAGCAAGAAGGAGACAGATTAAAAATTCACCTGCAGTGCATGTGATCTTCCCGACAGCCTCCTGCGAGAAGCCTTAACCAGGATGTTAGAGCTGTTCAGAGAGCCTTGATTGGAAGACATTGTCATTGTGGTTTCAGTTAATTAGATTAATCATGATAATATGGAAATGGAGAGGTTTTATGATGATTTTTACCTTGGGAAAATTTTTTTAGGCATGCTCGCCTGGGGAGTGGTGGCTCCCAGTTGCTCTTCCAGACTTGGTCATTCTTTAAGACCAGGCCCAGGAATTTGGGCTTTTAAGAAGGTCCCAGTGGTTCTGATCATCAGCCCCTGTGGGAGCTCCCCAAGTCTTTGCCCCAGCCAGGCCCTGCTTACACCATAATGTTGTTTCTGCAAATATCAGGGTAGTCTGAATAAGTGATGCCTTTGTGCCTCCTTTCATAAACTGTGAAAGAAACCATTCTATAATACACAAAAAGGAAGAAAGGCTTCTGTTTTAGAAGTGTTCTTTAAGTGCATTTGTCAGCTTTTTCAGGTCAATTAAAATCACACTGCACAGTAGTAACTTGCTTTTTGGCAGTTTAGATTTAGAGGCAAAACTGATCATATTGTATATTGTAGGGAGATTTTCTAATCATTAGTAAGCTTAGCAAGAACGGGAAAATACGCACGTGTGTGCGGTTCCCTTACAAACGTGCCCTCCTTGCATCCCTCGTGCATTGTATGGTTCTGTGCTTTGCCACTGACAACACATTTTCAAGTTTCTTTAGCACAGCAGCTGCCCTTTGTTTTGTGTTATACAGACAGAGCTGTTTCCCATTCTGACCTTTCATCTTTCCTCCCTCTCCAGCTAAAACATTCTTTTCATGAAGGGTGGCTGGACACCTTTGAGAACCTGCCAACTTTGGTTCATGTGGTAATTTGGGCAGACATGTTGCCAGTGAGCCAATTGGGGTATTTTTGTCGCTTTCCTCTTTCTTCATCACATTGAGAAAATACTAATTTAATTGGGGTGAGATGCTAATTAATACCACATTTTGTCTTTTGCAGGTACAGGATTATCATGGCCATAAAATTTGTGACCCTTATGCGTGGCTTGAAGATCCAGACAGCGAGCAGACAAAGGTAATTGGGGCTTATAATTAAAGACAAGGCAGCCTAGTAGCCAGCACCAAACCCTGGACATCAGTGACTGTGGCTTTTCCTTCCTGCTATCTTCCTGTGTTTTCTGCCCTGGGATGGTGATTATACCTGTTGGTACTTCCACTTTTTGTTAAATGATTTGTGGGTAAAAGATGAAAACATTTTTAGTCCCAGAGAAGGTCAAGTAACTGTTTTGAATAATGTTTATGGTTTATAGTGTCACTGATGAACCAGCTGTTTGGGATGAAAATATTAGAAAGAAAATGGATTTTTTTACCAAAGAAATATGAAAACCTAGAAAAAGATAATATGGAAAAAAATTGCCTAATATGTTTTTTCCAAAGGAAAGAAAATCTTGTATATTCAACAAATATCAGGTCTTGAAAACTGAATGCTAGCTTTAGATTACTTATTGATTTTAATGTAATAACAATAAAAATTAAATCATAAATATAAAAGCATTCTTATGTTTTATAGAAGTAAAGGAGTGGAGGGGAGAATTTTCTGCCCTATGGAAAAACATAAAGCTTTCCTATTCTTTTGGAGAAAGCTGTAGTATTTTGAGCTGAAGTCTGATTTCATTAATGAAGCTGTCTTGAAGTGCTATGTCTTGTGGATATTTTTTCTTCCCCGGAATGCTCAGGACTTGTCAATCGGGACTTGTCATTTGTATACAGTATATGTGGTTAATGAAGTTTGCTTGGGTGAGAGTAGTCTTTCTCCAATCCACCTCAAGTTCCTTGACTCTTTATTTATAACCGTATTTACATGTTACTTAGTACATAAGAATATGTATATAATTTTTAATATACTCACTATTCCAAAAGTGTATTTGAGCTTCTTTGGAATTCCAGGGTACATTTCCCATTAAAAACATGTGAAATGCACTCTGGGTAGTTTTCCAGGTCAGCCTCCAAAAGCCTATGTCTTAGCTCCTCTTGTGTCTTGTGCTCCCTTGCCACCACATAAACCAGTGTTCTCTGGAGAACTGAGCTCAGATTTCTAAGGCAGGTCAGATTTGCCAGGAAAGCATTCCCTCCTGATGTGGCCCTGGACAGTGGGATTAGGATTCTCCCCTTGCCCATCCCCACTCCCCACACACCCTCTCTGTTGATTGGGGTTGCAGATTCCACCACCTTCATATCCTGGAAAGAGCTTGACGAGGAAAGGAGTGGGTGAAGGGCTTAGTGGGGCATGACGATCTATGGAAGAGGAGAAAGTCAAGGCAGGGAGAGGTTGCTCCTGCTCAGGTATATCCTGTGTTGTCTGTTCTTCCTTCGTTCCCACGCACTGGCTTGTCTGCTCTCCTTTCAACTACCCTCCCCTGTTCCTTGTGGCTAGTATTTCTCTCCTTTGCCCAGCGTAGAAGCTCTTACAACTTCTTCCCTATCCTTTGTCCTTGAAGTAAGTGCACCACCATTTTGACATTTTCTAATGGTTTTTACTTCTATCTGTCATCCTACATTCTCTCCCTTTCCTAATTCCCTTCAAGAAAGACAAAGTTCTCATGGGTGAGAATGATCGGTATTTGGGTTTTCATTTTTCTTTCATGAAGCACTGGGTTATAGAAGTGGATGGGTAAAGATTCCCAAGTGAGAAACAGATGGGTATGTTTAGGAGCAGGCAAAGGCTCTAGTTCCACAGATGAGGCCAGGGGGAGCAGGGAGCAGGTGTGGGTCTGCTCCCGATCTTGACTCTGCTACAGACGACCTTGATCATCCAGCATTGGGCTGAGCTAAGACAGGAGTTGAGCCTGGGAGTGGAGAGGCACAGGCAGCTGCATAAAAAGAACTCCCAGTATTCAACAACAAAAAGACAAAAAGTGCAGTAAAAATGGGGAAAGACTTGAACATACACGTCAAAAGAAGATATAAACATGAAAATACATACATGATAAATGTTCAATATCATTAATCATCAGGGTAATGCAAAATTAAAGTTCCATCCTGGAATGGATGGAAAGCACCAGAGAAGGGAATGAATTTCTTGTGTATCTTTTGGCAAGTTGTCCCAAGGACCCTGTCTGTGATGGTTACTTTGTCTGAAATGTTGGGTACCACCTGGATTTCTTCACCCTTGACGGTGATTATCTGAGTGATTCAGCAATGTCAGAATGACCCAGTTTTGGTTTACATGTTAATAAATGCACACTTTGCTGTTCCTTAATGGATAATGGCTGGTCCCATGGATGACAAGCCACTTAGTAGTGGATGAAACTTCACTGATTAGTGATCTTACAGTCAGCGTTTGATAGAAGCCAGTGACATTAGCTTATACACTATAATTTTTGTGGTATGCACTTATTGGATGCTTCCTATATGCCAGGCGCTTTACCGGTAGTTCTGCATACCTTGTGTCACTTAATTCACAAACTCTAAAATAGATCTTTTTGTTTTCCCTATTTTACAGATGAAGAAATTGAGATTCTGAGTGATTAAGTAACATGTCTAAAGTCACTCAGCCAGTAGATGTGGAGACAGGACTAGAACGCAGTTAGCCCAGGAGGTCGTCAACTTTGCATTAAAAAAATATTAAAAGGGGCCAGCCCCGTGGCTGAGTGGTTAAGTTCCCATGCTCCGCTTCGGCAGTCCAGGGTTTCACTGGTTCAGATCCTGGGCGCGGACCTAGCACTGCTCGTCAAGCCATGCTGAGGCAGCATCCCACATAGCACAACCAGAAAGACCTACAACTAGAATATACAACTATGTACAGGGGGGTTTGGGGAGAAGAAGAAGAAAAAAAAGAAGATTGGCAACAGATGTTAGCTCAAGGCCAATGTTTAAGAAAAGATAATGATAAAGAAAACAAGACTCTGGATGTAATAGCTCTGTAAATGCAAGCTGTGGGAATTTACTCATGTCCATGCTTGCTGTGTGACTTTGTGGGTCCTCGTGTGTGGATCCAGGGCTGGCCCCCTACTCCCACGTTAACGTGTTCAGACAGCACACCTCAGGTGTCAGAGGGGTTGTGCAGCTGTGCCTTCCCTCTGCATCCTCCATACATACCTTTCTCACTCTTCTCCAAACAGGCTCGTTATTGACCAGGGCTAGTATATCATCTGGGATTTGATGAGTTAAATTTTGGTCTCAGACTGAAAAGGTAGGGTTGTGTTCTTCTAATGAGCAGAAGAACAGCATGGACATTTTCTACTCATTTACACAAAAGTGTATTAGCCATAAATACCTTGGTCTAAAAAGGAGAATCTTCACATAGCCTCCAAAACAAAGAAAAAGCTGCTTGTTACATTTTCAATAAAACCAGTCAGGAAGTGAGGAACAAATATCTTTTATGCTATGATCTGAAAGGCTATCACCAGGTCTTCGATTTAATCTTGTGTTTAATATAGGTAATCTGTTTCTGACAGTGTCTGACATTTAAGGCTCTATCCTTTATAAAAGAACATCAGAGCGGACTTGTGACTTAGAAAATTCTCAAAAACAGGGGTGGGGGGCGTTGAATCTGGGTGAATCTTTTCAAGTTGTTAAGGCCCGTAGAACCCTATTTTATAGCAAATGTTCCAGATTGTAGAGGATCCTCCAAAACTCAGTTGATTCTTTGAGGTAAATCCAACCTTGATAAGAAAACTCAACAGAGAAACTTTGCAGAGAGGAAGCGGTAGACCAGTGCTGCCCAGCAGGCGTGTAATGTAAGCCAAATATATAATTCGTATTTTTCTAGTAGCCACATTAAAAAACTAAAAAGAAACAGGTGGAATTAATTGTAATAATATATTTAATCTAGTGTACTCAAGATATTATTTCCACATAGCGATATAAAATATTGATATTTTACATTCTTTTTTCAAACTAAGTTTTCAAAATCCAGTGTGTATTTTCCACTTACAGCACATATCAGTTCAGACCAGCCACATTTCAGGTGCTCAGTGGCCACTTGGGGCTAGTGGCTACCATATTGGACGTGAATGGACCAACCTTTCTTGTGACTATAGATGTAAGGAATATAAATAAAAGTTAATAGATGAAAAAAGCAGAATTAGTCACAGGAATTCATGAACAGTTTAATATTAATATATTGATAGACTAAACTTTTATAATTATCCTAATTGGTATGTAAAAGAAATTAAAATCCAAAACTAAAAGTGGAAATAACAATGCTTTAATAAGATAACAAATATCATTCAAAACAACCTAAACACTGGGCTAGAATGTCTCTGTCTCTACTATTTGTAAATGTTTGCAAAGCTTTGACTAGGGCAATAAAACAAGAACTAGAATTTCTAGAGGAGAAAATAAAACTATCAATAATTGTAGATTATATGATTATCTATCTAGAAAACCTAAGGGAAACAACTGAACACTTACTAGAATTAATGAGCTCAATGAAGTGAGTATGTAAAAAATAAAGATAAAATCAGTAGCACTCATATATGCCATCAGTAATGAAAAACCCATCTGATAGCAGCAACGAAAAGCAAGTACTTGAGAATGGAGAAGAGATTTCAAGCCTACTGGAGAGTAATAATGTCACTTCAGAAACTTGGAGGTCTAGAAAAGGGCCAGTTTGGAGCATTACTTGTAATAGTGGAAAATTGGAAATAATCTCCATTTCCAACAGTAGTGTAGTGTTTAAGCAGAATATGGTGAATCTGTTTGGTGAAACAGTCTATGCATCTATTAAAATTTGGGGTTACAAAGATTGCTCACAACATGAAAGAGTGCTTGTGGTAGAATATTAAGTGGGAGAAAGATGCAGGTTTACAGTGCTCCAAATGATGACAACTTTAAAACTACCTTTGTAAAAAAGATTCTGGACAATCTATATGGAAATACAAACTAAACAACAAAAATAAGATAAAGGGAAAGCTCTGGGTTAAAAGCACTTTAGATTTCTACTAAGTGTGATATGGTCGTGGAGTGTCTGACCCACAGTGAAATCTCAATGGTGTAAGCGGGGCACCAGGAAAACCTCGGAAGTTTTCAGCGTGAGGAGACAGAGAGGGAGGTTGCAGTCATTAAAAATGATTTGAAGACTAGATAGGCAGGTCCCAACAGGCAGTTAGGCCGTGCTTCCCATTCAACAGGCCTTTCCAGCTTGGCCTTTGCAGATTTTAGGAGGAAGTTTGCAGCCGTGTTATTGCACCTTGCTGTTTTGATACTGAGGTAACTTGAGCCCCAGTCGGCTAATAAGACTTTATCCTCCATCCTTTATCCAGTGACATTAACGTGCATGTGGTTGACTTCCTAACCCTTAACTTCTTAGATTTCCCTCTAGTTTCCCAGGGCAAACAAGCAAGTGAACCCCAAACCCCACACTCTGCCTTAGCTTTTTGAAGCCTCTTTCTTCCTCTCAGGTGGTCTCCTTGCCCCTTCAGGTGTGCCCTGTTCAGATCTTTTCATGGGCCCGCCTCCCCTCTTCCTCTGCCTGTCTGTACTCTGCGTGCCCCTTGATGTAGCCGAAATGCCCCCTTCCTTTGTCACCACTCCCATCAGTATAAACCATTCTCTTCAGGATCACCAATGGCCCAGTTGCCAAATCCAGAGACTTTAAAAAATCACTGTGTGTTCTTCACTGTGCACATGGACTTCATGTCTGGGGGAACTGTAGACACTTCCGTGTATCCTGGCCAGGGAACTGCTCTCAGGCCTGGAGTTTGCTTGCATTGCTTTCATCGCTGATGCCGCCATCTCACTCTCAGTAACTGTGAGAGTATGAAATGAGGATTCATTTTTCCTGGCCTCTCTGTCCACTGTGGTGCAGTCAGTCCACACCACACTTCCTGATAATGACCACTTCTTCTCTTTACATCACTGGGCTTGGTTTTGCAGCACCAAAGTCTAGATAGTCACAACGTCCTTGTGACCTCTTGAGGACTCTCCCCATCTTACTGTGGCTGCGGCCTCTTAGTTGAATATTCTGGAAGTTGTTACTGAGTTACTGAAAGAGAGATACACAGAAAAAGAAGGAATTTACGTCTTTCCAGGGATAGCTGCCTTAATTGTAACTAACTGTGTCAAGTCTGGCTCTCCGAACTCCGCCCTGGGGCTTTGGCATACAAGGTAACCAAAAGTAGAATATCAGCCTCATGTATCAAATGACTGATTTCTTTTCTCTCCCTGAGAGCCGCCCTGGGCAAAATGAGAGTAACTACAGCTCCATTTCCTTCCTGGATCATGGGAGAACTCTAACGGGAACCAGCAAAAGCAAAACAAAACATTTGTTTCTGTGTATGTTCATTCCTTCTAAAAAAAAAATAAAAATAAAAAATAAAACTACCATTTGTTTCAGAGAGGATCAGAGGAATACACAACATAGACCTTCTTTCCTAGGACCTTGTTTGCTCTCCCTTCCCGTTCTCCCCTTTGGCTGAATAGTTGGAGGTTGTACCTGCTGACAAGGGGCACAGAAAAGTAGAGAGAACAGAAGTGCTTCAGCCTTGCAGGGTAAGAAACCTGGAAGCATCACCTTTTTCTTCCCCTGTGCCCTCACTGTTTCCTTCCTTGGCAAGAAAGAGTTAACTGTTACAGGACTTCTGATGTCTCTAGGATGTTTCAGTAGCCTAGGATTTCTGGGGAGGAATTTTAATATCACAGAGGTCTGTGGAGAATCAAGTTTAGGGAGGTAAACACTGATCTTCCCTGGAGTCCTTCCTTTCCTATCCTGAAATCTGTTTATTTGCTTGCTTTTGTTCTTGTTCTTTAAGGTTAACCCTAAACATGTGTAGCACAAGGAGCTTCTGCACTGTTCTGGGGTCAGTCTGGGCTAGATCTCCCTGGACAAGTTGCTTTCCCTAGTGGAACAGAGTAGCGCACGGAAGAGCTGGTGGGGAGCGAGGTGAGCAGAGATTGATTTGTCCAGTTGCATTTCTGCATCAGGCCACTGGGCTGTTGGCTGAAGAGCCAACAGAGTGGATGCTTGGTCCTGGGACTTCCAGTGCCGGGAAGGCTGGTTCAATGTCCCTAAGCCAAAAGACGGCAGCTAACGCTTACTGTGGGAGCCGGGGAATACTGGAAATTAATTAAAGGTATACAAGACTGGTTTGGGTTTGCAGTGTCCTTTGAAGACTTTAAGACAAACTGTGAACATCCCTTTTGTGGATAGTTCCTTCGTCCCCTGAGCTTGCAGGCATTTCTGATGTTATTCTGGGAGGTAGTGTGGAGGAACAGAATATTTGCCAGATGGGACTAGAAGTCATAACACACGAGTTGTAGCCCTTGATCTTCCATTTTCTGTTCTGTGAACATAGCAAACAATCTAACCTGCAATTCATCTTCTTCATCTATAAAATAAGTATAATCGTACTCAATTCATCCAGCTCCAGCATTTTAATGACACCCAGCCGAGGAAATGCATGTAAAAATTCATTTTCCACCCACAGCAAAACTCTGTACAAACAAAAATGGTGCAGGTTGGGCATGCTGCCTACATTTTCACCCACAAAACTGAGCAGGGTCTTTTTGCTTTTTGAATTCTAGGTCTTTTAGAAAAAGATATGTTCTGAGCATTGAATTTTTTTCCCCCCCAGTGGAACTATGACTTCTAAGTGTGGTTTCATTGTTCTAATGTGCAATGATTAAACTAGGCTGAAGATTATCTTAAAGCTGTTTGGTAGAGCCCCCTTTTAATTGGTGCCTTGTGAACCCCCCTTGCACCCATTCATTAATGTTTCATGTTTGGACCTGCATTGAAAATTACTAGTATGTCATCCCTTGTCTAGAGTAAACAGGAAGTGCTTTAGGTAAATATATTATCACATATTATCTCAGTCTCCAAGACTTCTAAGGTCTTAGATGTCTCACCACCTCCCATGGAAATGTTTAGCCTTATTATAGTTTATCAACATACTTCTCGTAAATCCACAATTGAAATATGTATTTAGAGGACAACTTCCTTTTGATCTCGGGATGGGATAATCATCCAAAGCATGAAGGCGTTGCTGGTCCCCGACCATCTTCAAAAGCACTGCTTTCTCTTTTCTTTTTCTATCTTCTTACTCTTACTTTCTGCAACAGAGTTTTTGATGCAAGCAGCAGAAACTGATTCTGGCCAAGTTAGGCAAATAGGGAATTTATGACAAGAATAGGAGGCCGGCTCCTGGGATAGATGGAAAGGCCAGGCTTGGAGCAGGAGGGAGCCAGAGAGCTCCAGGGCTTGGTGGCAGGAATTTCTGCTTTTTGCCCGGCACTGCTAATGGCATCTGTGCTCTCCAGTCATTCAGCCTTCTGTCACTTGTTCAAGTGACTGCGTCCCAGCAGAGGGAGTTTTGATTGGCCAAACTCCAGACGTGTGCTTGCAGCCTTGGCTGTGCTGCTGGCAATGAGAAAAGATTTGGTGCAAGCCCCAGGGACCCTCTGGCTTCTGTCATAGCAGGACAACTACCTGGAGTTACCACCCCGCTAAGAAGGGAGGACATGGGGGAGGAGAATGGATGCTGGCTACCCAAAATATCACAGTCATTCTCTCCTCCTTCTCTCTATATAAAGGCTCATTCTCTGCCTTTCCTCTCCTGCCCTAAGTTTACCTGTCTGCCCTCTGTGCCAAGCATTTGGTTAAATTGAAGGGGAGGAAGGGATATGCTGTCATAGCAAGACAGATGTGGTCCATGCCGGCATGGAATTACATTCAAGCCTGGGAGAACCAGAGACTGGAGGTGGTGCGCCACTTAACCTTTGAGCTGCTGGAGGTCAGTGCTGAAAGGAGGATGAGCCACATCTTGCGTGGAGGCGAGGACTCCAGCCTTGTTTGTTCACTATCAGGGAAAGCTCCATTTTTGAAAAGCAGACCCTAAACCATTGATGAAATGCTTAAAGCACTTGTGTACATTTAACAGTGTTGTTTTCCCTGCAGGCAGGTACTCAGCTTTGGTTTCAATCATCTACACTTTGCTTATGAGAAATGTTCATATCAGATATGGTATCTTTGGGAAAATAGTTGTTAAAGAACTAACAACTAAAGAACTAAGATAACTCAGACTTCTCCCAGCCTCTTTTTTTCCCCCATACTTAGGTATCTAAAATCCATTCATCACCCCATTCTTCTGTGTCCAGAGGAGAAAGCACTCAGTCATAAAAATCACCTGGGCACTTGTTAAAAATACAAATGCCCAAGCTGTGCTTCTGGAGCATCTGATTTCAGGAGAAAGCTCTGTTTCCCAAGCACCTCGCCAGGTAATTCTTAAGATCCAGAAAGCTTCAGAAACCACTAGAGAATGCTTAGACATGATTAGAGAGCAATAATAACACCTTTGAAATATATGAGGCCCATGTGCAAAGAGCTGAAGTGGTAGTAGGTGCCTCACTGTTGTTTATAGTGTCTTTGTAAATTAGGGGGACAGTGTTTGTGGTTCTAATTTTTCCCATGGGGGAAACCAAGGCTTGAGTCATAATAAAGACTCTGAGACTCTTTATAATATTGCATGGCACTGATCATTTGAAGCATCTCTCTATTTAATCAGACACAGTTCTCTGGAGCTCCAGTTCTGCCTCTGTAAAATCTCATACCTTTCTCCTTGTTTTTAACGTGGCTGATGCTGACCTTGTTTGGGGCATGCATTGCCACCAAGCTAGACATTCAGTACCTTCCTAAGCTGTATCCCTTATTCCAGAATTTTCTTTCCACCCTGTTCCCCCCAGCAGCTAATGAGAACCTTTGGAGATCTTGGAATGTATTTATTCATGGAAAGGCAATAGTGTATGGTCCATTTAATGAACAGCTTTAAAGGTAGAAAATCAGATTTGGATCTTAATGCCACAGTTTTACCATTTGGGTGACATTGGTCATTTTTTTTTTTCCCATCTCTAAGCTTCAATTTTCTGATTTATAATTTGTAGAAAACTACTGTGTATGACTGTGGTGACAATTAAGTGGCAGTGCTTTTGAAGCACGCAGCAAAGTGGTAGACACCATTAAGTGCTTAAAAGACGCTTGCCATTGTATTTATTATTGAACCGTTTAAATGGCATGGAAATTATCTGCTCGATAATTTGAAAGACCTCATCTTTAGAGTTATCTGGGATAAATTCTTTTATTGCAATTAATTCTTGGGCTCGTCTCCACTTTCCTTCATGGTTATTGCTCTGTTCAGATCTTCCTTTTTGGATCCGTTTTAGTCATTTGTGTTTCCTAGAAAATGGTCCGTATCACTGAGATTTTAAAATTTACTAGCATGACATTATGTGTAGCATTTCTCCTGATGACTTTTCTCCCCATCTCTGTGGTTAGATTTATTGTTTCTAATTTTGACTATCTGTAACTTCTCTGCCCCTTCCTTGATTAGTTTAGCCAGAACTTGGAGAGAACTTCTTCTTTTTTAAAAAGCCGTGGTTCTAGGACTTACAATTTATACTCTTTTAATTTTCTAGTTGATTAATTTCATTTTATTTTCTTTTTTTACTTTACAACTTTTTGATTTGAGTGTTTAATTTCTTTCTTTCTTGTCTAGTGATGAGACACTGTTAGTGTAGACACTTTTGTCAGGTTTCCCCAGCCCGTACTTGGGCACGCTTCCGGTCACTTCCCTCCTCTTCCAGGCTGCTCATGTTCAACTAACTTCACCTTGCCCGGCAAACTGAAGGACTCTTAAAAGAGCTGTATTAGTCAGGACTCGATTAGCGGTGCCAGGAACTCAACTCACATTAGCTCATGTGAAAAAGGAGCTCAGTGGCTCACATAATTGATGACCAGGGTGCATGCGCCTTAGGCACAGCCTGATCCAGGAGTGCACATGATATTTCTGGAAACCTGTCTCTCTCTGTCTCTTAGGTCATCTGCTTTTCCCTGATTTGTTTTCCAGCAGCCTTTCCCCTGTGCTAGGGAAAGGTGGGCCTTACCTCTTTAGGTTTCACACAGTCCACATAGCCCCAGATCTCATGAGGTGATGTAACTTCTATCTTCCAGCGTTCGTCTCTGTCCCTGTAGAATGATTCTGTTGCTTTGCCTGCTTCATGACTGCTTCATTGACTGTGGCCTGTAGATAAGAACTGATGCAAAGGCTCTGCTTATGAAAATGAACAGCGTTTATTTATATGAAGAACGTAGAAAGGAGATGGCATATTTAGAATGCAGACCAAGGTATCAGTAACATTATCTCTGACAGGTGGTGGTGCCCACTACCAGTACCCAGAAGTGATAACATCTGATCGAGAGAGAGGGTAAACCCCAGACTTCCTGAAGGTGTAACTGTCGCTTTCCAGACCCAGCCTTTTTATTTGGTTACAGAGCACCTCACCTGGGCCAGATATACCTCATCAGTCACAGGGTGGTCGCTGTCCTTCAGTACATGGCACACCTAGGCACCAGCACTGTCTCCCGAGCCTGTTCCAGGTACACTCCTGAAGTCAGCGCTGTGGGACTAGATCAGCTGAACTGCCCCAATGAGTGTGGGAGACATGATAAAAAGCCTTTAGAACAGCCTCGAGCCTTTCTTGTGTAGATGTCCTCCCAGGCCCTGGGTAGTCCTTGGTCTAGGGGACGGGTGCTGTGCTGGCAGCAGAGGTCACACACACCCCTTCCCCCACTCTCTCAGTGGGACTTCCCAAAGGTATGAGAAAGAAACAGATGTCAACTCCAAATGTTTTCACCATATCCCATGAACTTTAATTCTTAATAGTCTTTTCTTACTTTCTAAATATTCTTGTTGTAATTTGAATTCCCTCATCGATACAAGAATTATTTAAGAGAGGATGTGTATGTATTTAACTTCTCCATGATCAAGTTTTTAGTTAGGTTTGGATTTGAGGTGCAAAGCACCTCTCTGCTTACCAGGTTTCTGGTCAGTAGTGTGAGCACCGAAGAACTGAGCCAAATGGGGCTAAAGTTTCGGCTCTGAATGGGCTCCCTGGTAATGACTAGATTTGAGAACGAGGCTTGAGTCTAAGGTCAAAATGAGGGTTTCTGCTTCCTTCCCTCTTGATTGACAGTAACCAGCCCCAGTGAGGGAATGAGTTGATTTGCCCATACAGGGATAGGCGGAGAAGGTGGAAAGATCTGGCTGGGCTTCTGGAAGGCCCCATGTGATTAACAAATCATGTGCAGCTGGAAGCTCACTGGGAGCCTTCCTTACCTGAGAGCAGATGGTCTCAGAAGAAAGGGATTCACCTTGGGGTTTTAATGTTAAAAGACAAGCCCAGTGGATTTCGGCCTCTCACCAATTGAATTCAGTATTTCTCCTCCTTGGGAGTGAGTAGGAGGTTTGTGGGGCTGGGAAGAGAAAGGCATCTCACGTAGTTGAGGTTAATGGCATTGCGGTCACAATGCTTCTTGGGCTTTAAGGTTTCCTTTGTGTCTAATGTACTGCTAATTTTTGTAAATATTCAGTGAGTACTAGAAAATAAGGATATAGGTATAGATTCCTCATATTAGTCTTTTAAAATACATTATTCCATTCCTTTATAGTCTGAGTTTCTAGATGTGTTTCCTGGAGCCGCTGCATCTCATTTTCTGTTTGGCATGACCTGCCTCCGGTTTTCCGTGTGACTGTCCAGCTCCCTGGGTCCTGCAGCCTCAGGCTGAGCTCTGCCACCTCTCAGCTTCTTTTTTATGGGGATCTCCCTGCACTTGGAGAGTTATTTCCAAATTCTGCTAAACTCCCAGCAGAGAGAGAGGGTCTGAGTGTGCTGCCCGCTCTGGCCTCCAGGATCTGCTCAGCGCTTCACATGTGGCTGTGGTTGTGGTTTTCTGCCGGGCCATGCTGTGAAAGCATTTTTCTCCAGAAGCCCCTGATTGGTACTTTAACAAGGTCATATATATATTTAGATACACACACACACACATATATGTGTGTATCTCATTTGCAGCAGAAACTCCTCAAAGCTTGTGGGATGTAGACAGCACCATCCCTAGTTTTTGTTGCTATTTGAGACGAGTGGAGGTTGATACCCACTGAGTGGGTCTCCTACCTAGAAGTCCCTCCTGGTCATCTTACTGCCTACATGCCCCACTCCCCTCAGCCCCCTGCCCTATCCTGGAAGTAGTTTCTCCTTTTTGTTCTCCTGTAGCACTTCTCTTTATCTGTAATTCATCTTTTTTAATCCCATATTATATAATCATAGTGTTTTGTATATCTGTCTATTTCATGAGTAACTTTATGCATCATTTTGAGTCATATATGTAAGAATTCTACTTGTAAGAGGACTTGAGGTATTTTGTGAATTAAAATATAGTACATATGAGGACAACTACACAGAATTCTTTCTGAAGACACTAGGGGTAAAGGAATCTCCAGCTCCCAAACTGAGTGACTCTTTGCCAGATGGCTTTGCTTTTTTTTTTTTTTTAAATTATGATAAGAATTAAATTAACATGAGCTCTGCCCTCTTAAGGTGTTACGTGTACAATACAGTCTTGTTAACTATGGGCACAATTTTGTACAGCAGATCTCTAGAACTTAATCATCTTGTGTAACTGAAACTTTGCTTTGAAGGTTTCTAATAGTCAAGGAAAAATGAGATATGAATAGAATGATATATATGTGAATAGAATTATAGTTTTGAGCACCTCTTCTTAGGAAAATGTGTTTGGATTCATCCCTAAAACCTAAACTGTTGATCCTCTTTAGAGGCTCAGCTGTGAGTGTCATTAATGGGCTTTCAGGTTTCAGTTATTGTGTTAATACCCTGGAGTGTGACTGTGGATGCTGCAACTCCTGAGGAACAAAGAGAATTTTAATTCCCCTTACCCTGCTTCTTTATCTTCGTGTAATTTCGCTAGTTTTTTTTCCTCCTTTATCCTTCTAGCTTTTCTCCCTTTCCCCCAAATTTGTTCTAAATTTTAGACCAAGAAGCTAGACTATTAAATCCATAAATGACCAAGAAGGTATTTTCTTGGTTAAAATATCAGAAATATTATTGGCATTCTGTGGAACCCAAAATTTTACACAGCCCCTTTTCAGAAAATTTACCACCACCTTCATGACAAGGATTTGCTCAATTATGAAGATGTATGTTATGAAAGAACTTGAGACTTCCGGAAATTTGAATCTTGTTTGGCTTTGTGTCTAGATAGTTGAGTTGCAAGGGTGCAGTTTTTAAATACTGCTCTAAGAGTAATTGACTAGCATTTGTGGGTGGGAGGTGACAAAATTGAATGTACCAATTCTAGAATTATTTAGTTATTTAGTAGTATTATTATGCCTGGTGTAACGGTTTTATGAACATTTGAAACAAGAAAAGCCAAAGTATCTGCTTTGGCATGAGATGGATTCTGTTGCAGCAGTGGTGACTGTACCAGGAGACATCTAAAAGGAGCAAAACGAAATGGACAAACAATTGGAGAACACAGTTCCACCTTTCCAAGGGAATGTGCTGAGCAGCCTATGACTCTTGGACCCACTGTGGTCCTCCTAGAGCCAGGATAGGGCCTAGATGCAGCCTCACACAAACACAAATTGGAAGGATTAGAGAAATGATGTCTGCAGGGCTCTCTGCTCACAGGACCCCCAATGGAAGAGGAGGGGCCAGCCAAGACCCTCAGCATGCTGGGGTCTCAAGGTGGGAACCCCAAGTAGCTAGAATGTTCTGCTAAGTCTCTTCTGGGAAATAGCCAACAGATCTACACACTATTGTGCTCTGTGCTCATTTTCTCTGTCCTCGTTCCCATTACAATGGTCGTTCCCACTCCTTTTAAGAGACACTATTCCACTTGGCCTCATCAATCACTGGACCACTGGCCCAGCTTCCTGGCTGGCCTCCCTCTTTCCACTTTTGCTCTCCTATCATCTATCCTTCATCCAAAGCAAGAGTAGTCTTTTTTAAAAGTAAACCAGATTGCATGTAGCTATCTCCTTACCCAGTCTTAGCTTGTTTGCACTTAGAATGAAGATTTAAACTTGCTGGCTGCCCCGCAGGTGCTACATGACCTAGCTCCTGCCTGGGTCTCTGCCTATGGCTGGTACTTCCTCTCTCACTCATTCCCAGCTTCCTTGACCTTTTTACTCTCCTTCACGCCACTAACTCCTATCCCAGGGCCCTGACCTGCCGTCCTCTGCCTGGAACTCTCTTCCCTGCTCTTGTATGGCTGCTCCCTCTCACCTGTTGAACCTCAATTCAAAACCTCAGAAGGGCCTCCCTGGCCGCCCTGCTGGAAGTAGGTGTCCTCCCTCCCAGAGCTTCCCAGGATCTGTGGCGAATGACCAGTTGTTAAATTCCCAAACCACTGTCGATTGGTATTTTTGTAAAATGTCACAAAGATGTCACAGCAACATCCAGTTGCTTATAGCGCTCCCTCTCAGTCTCTGTAATTGTCTCATCATAGGCTGGCAGTAGACAATTCAGGACCAGCGTGGGTTCTGGATGCTCCTTTGAGTAGCAGCATTGCTCGTGATGACCCTGGGTGTATCCTTAGGACCAACCGCTCTCCACAACCCTCTGGCTTGTCGTTTGTCTCCTCTGGCGGAATGTTAGCAGCTCAATGGCAGGGATCTTGTCTTGGACTTGTTGCCCTCCATCTACAATGCCAAGATCAGTCGTGATGCACACTAGTTTCCTATTAAATCCTTGTTGGTGCTTCAGCACCCTGACACACTTGCCTGGCCCAGCACAAGCAGAAGCAGATCATAGGAGGCTCAGGCTGCCCGCCATCTCCCCCGGGTGGGTCTGCTTTGTCTCCACATCCAGTATCAGGCACGGAGTCAGCCTCAGTCACTGTTAGAATGACTGGAGTAGAGTAATTCCAACTTGAGTGCTATTGCCAGCTCACTGCATGACCTTGACCAGATGACTTCAATACCGTGTGCCTCCATTTCCATGTCCATAGCGTAGCGTGGCATTTCCTTCCTGCCTAAAATCAGGTAATGCTCTTGTACACACTTTGTGATCTCTAAAATGTTGCCCCTGAATGGCCTGGCAGCTGTGCATTGATTTGTAACTAAAAAGCAGAAGCCAATTTCCTCGTTGACACTCATTTTAATGAAATAGAGTGGTATCAGCAACCTTTTCTGTAAAGGGCCGTATATTAAATACTTTAGATGTTGTGAGCCACATAGATCTCTGTTGGTGTTTTTTTCCCCTACTCTTTAAAAATGTAACGACTATTCTTAGCTTGAGTGCCACAGGAAAGCAGGCCAGGATGAAGTGTGCCAATTCCTAGAAATAGGCAATTGGAATTGTACTTCTGTGGGACTTGGTAAATTTTATTTTCTCTTTGAATAAAATAAGAAATGTGACCCATAACAATTTTGTATTTCTTGAATTGATCTTCTTGCAAAAGATGTTGTTCATCAGTGTTTATACTTTACACTTTCTCTCTTGTTTTCAAGTGCATTATAAACATTGAGTTTTAGAACAGCTTTCTCTCAGCATAGAATCATGGTTCTCCAGAGCGAGGTTAGTGGTTTTTGTAGGAGATCCCATTTAAAGACCGTTTTGAGCTGGGATGGGCCCTTAAAGCTGGATGATCTGTCGAAAAGTAGACTCAAAAAATAACACATTTTTGTCTGCCAATCAATGTATATTGTTGTTAATTTCCTGAAGTTTTCTCCTGAGGTTTTACCTACTTATAGACATCTGATTAAACATTCCCTTGCAGGGAGCTGGCCTGGTGGTGTAATGGTTAAGTTTGTGTGCTCCACTTTGGTGGCCCAGGGTTTGCAGGGTCGAATCCCCATCACGGACCTAGCACTGCTCGTCAAGCCATGCTCTGGCAGCGTCCCACATATAATAGAAGACTGGCACAGATGTTAGCTCAGTGACAATCTTCCTCAAGCAAAAAGAGGAAGATTGGCAACAGATGTTAGCTCAGGGCCAATCTTCCTCGAGAAAAAAAAAGATTCAATTGAATTTAGAGCTGATATAGTTATTCTTGTTTCATTTCTTACTAGTAGCCAGATGTGAATTATAATGAGGCCAAGTTTTTGTAGTGTTATAAACTTTCTGACTGCTTGGTTACAAATAAGGTATACTTGGATGCAACTGATCTGTTGTAAAAACTGCTGCTGCCCTTGCTGCCAGGGTCTCTAGACTTCCTGTAGGCTGTCTCTTGCCCTTCTTATAAACCATTGTTGTTGATATTCTTATTCAGTGCCACCCATTTTCCTTTTTTTAAAAAAATATTCTTTAGTTTCAAATTTAAGCAAAGTTCTTTGAATTTAACAAGGTAGTAAGTCAAAAACAAAATTGAACCTGGGTATCTCTAACTTTCTTTTTTTTTTCCCCCCTTCTTCTTCTCCCCAAGCACCACGCCCCTCCCCCCCAGTACATAGTTGTATGGTCTAGTTGTGAGTGCCTCTGGTTGTGGCATGTGGGACGCTGCCTCAGCATGGCCTGATGAGTGGTGCCATGTCTGCACCCAGGATCCGAACTGGCGAAACCCTGGGCTGCTGAAGTGGAGCGCACGAACTTAACCACTCAGACACGGGGCCGGCCCCTAACTTTATTTCTTTAACTCTGACATCTTTTGGGGGCACCAGCTGCTGACTGAGAAGCCTTTCCTAGCTGTATGATGTTGAGCAATGTTTTAACCACTCTGAGACTCAGTTTCTCTATCCATAAAGTTGGGCTAATAAAAGAACTTTCTCCATAGGATTATTAAGTTCTAAATGAGTTAATACTTGCCTGGTATGTAGTTAGTGCTATGTGAGTCTTAGATGGTCTTATTTATTGAAGGAAAGTATGCTTTTGCTGGTATATATTTTTTAATCTTTCTCCCTCAGTTTTATTGAGATATAATTGACATACAGCACTGTGTAAGTTTAAGGTGTGCAGCATAATGATTTGACTTACATATATTGTGAAATGATTACGTCATTAAGTTTAGTTAACATCTGTCATCTCATATAGATACAAAAAAAGAAAAAGCAAAAACATTTTTTGTCCTTGTGATGAGAACTCTTAGGATTTATTCTCTTAACAGCTTTCCTCTATCTGTGTTAACTATAGTCGTCATTCTTATTTATCTAGCACTTACTTATCTTGTAACTAGAAGTTTGTACCTTTTGACCACCTTCCTCCAAGTCCCCCTTCTCCTACTCCTGGCCTCTGTTAACCACAAATCTGATTTCTTTTTCCGTGAGTTTGTTTTTGTTTTTCTTTTAGAGTCCATATGTGAGTGAGTTCATACAGCATTTGTCTTTCTCCGTCTGGCTTATTTCACTTAGCATCATGCTCTCAAGGTCCATCCATGTTGTTGCAAATGGCGAATTTCCTCCTTTCTTATGGCTGAATAATATTGCCTCGTATATATATACCACATTTTCTTTATCCATTCATCCATCAATGGACACCGGTTGTTTCCACGTCTTGGGTGTCGTAGATCACTCTGCTGTGAACATGGGGGAGCAGATATTTCTTTGACAGAGTGTTTTTGTTTCCTTTGGACATATTCCCAGCAGTGGTATTGCTGGATCTCACTGATACATATTAATGGATAACATGCCACGTGGAAAATATCAGATCTGACTTGCTTTGTCTGTTTACATTTTCTCTGCAGGCTTTCGTGGAGGCCCAGAACAAGATTACTGTGCCCTTTCTCGAGCAGTGTCCTATCAGAGGTTTATACAAAGAGAGAATGACTGAACTGTATGACTATCCCAAGTACAGTTGCCACTTCAGAAAGGGAAAACGGTATGTGAGGATGCTCTAATTCAGTTTTTTTTTTTACTTTTCTAGTCAAAGGCTTTCTTAAATTTTAAAACACAAATTCTAAATAACTTATCAGTTTATGAAATTAATTCATCATAAAATCAATCCATTTCTGTGCTTGAATATGAGAATAGCATTTTTTTGTTTATTGTCCAAAATCTTAAAATAAGGGTTAAGAAATTTAGTAGAGGTATGTCCTAGGAAGAAATCTAGATTGTAGGAAATTATTGTCTTACGGCTAGTAATTGGTGAGAGAGGATGATTCATACAAAGCAATGGAGATTTGTTTGCCTCTAAAATTAATTATCTTTGGCTTATACTTGAACAGATTTTATATATACATTTCTTCCTTCCAAGAATGGAAATGGTCCAAGAGGTGGCATCTATTAATTCACATCTCTTGTCCTTCTCCCTTTCACACCCACATAAACATATTCTCTTGTATTTTTTTTAAAGTCTCTTTGGAACCACCATCACAAATGTACTTTAGAATTTCTTAGACTCCCCTTCACAGGGATCAGCAAAGTACCATCTGCATGCCAAACCTTGCCCGCCACCTGTTTTTGTAAATGAAGTTTAAATGGCACAAGACACGCCCGTTTGTATATGTACAGTCATGCACCACATTTCAGTCAACAATGGACCGCATATACAGTGGTGGTCCCATAAGATTAGTGCCACATAGCCTAGGTGTGTAGTAGGCCATACCGTCTACATTTGTATAAGTACACTGTAATGTTCACACAGTGATGAAATTGCCTAATGACGCATCTCTCAGAACATATCCCCATCATTAAGCGACGTAGGACTTGCTTTTGTACTGCAACTGCAGAGTTGAGTAATAGCAACAGAGACTGTAGGGCCCTCAAAGCCTACAATATCTGCCATCTTGCCCATTACAGAAACGGTCTGCTGACCCCTCCCCTAGCAGCTTGCATAGGGAAAGGAATCAGCATTTCACTTTAGAAAATCTGCTTTCTTCTCCATTGGAAAGAAAAATTACTGCTTTATTTGGACATCGGTTTTAATTTTAGCAAATAAGGCAGTGTTCATTTGTCTCTGTTTAGCCAACGTGCAGAATTACAGTAAGTTATTTGAATATCTAAAGCAATTCAGGTAACAAACTCTAGGTACAGGGAGATGATTGGGACCTTCCCCTCTAGTCCCCACGGCCCCGGATGGCCTGTTTGCAGCTGTAGCTTTGTGTGTTGTTTTTCTTTTTTCTTTTTGCTCATATGTGTTTGGTTTTACTCCACAAATAAAAAAACTCCACAGCTAAATAAAGACCATCTCTGTCCCCCAGGTATTTCTATTTTTACAATACAGGTTTACAGAACCAACGAGTGTTATATGTGCAGGATTCCTTAGAGAGTGAAGCCAGGGTGTTCCTCGACCCCAACATACTCTCCGATGATGGCACGGTGGCGCTCCGAGGTGAGTGCTGCACAGCCAGGCCCATGGGAGTCCCGGGGCCCTCATTTATGGCTCTGATGTTGCTACAGTCACCTCATCTCTGAAATACCAGGCAAAATGTGGACCATATTGTAGAACAGATGCACGTTCAATATCAGGAAAGCTACTTTTTGCATAGTATCTTTAGAACACGTGAGTAGTCATGTGTTCTTCTGATGGCGTGAAGTAGAACTGGAGAATAATTCACACTGGACCCAGTTTAACTTCTAGGGCTTCTGGAATCTTGAAGTATCATCATCTTCTGTAACATCTCTGAGACCTATCTATGGTTGGGAAAATGTTAATCATCTTCTATAAGTAATTTAAGCTGTGCAAAGAATGTTCCAACTATACATATAAAACAGGAAGGAATATTTATGAGATCTGTTTCCTTGGGGGCGGGGGGATGTGATAGAGTTTTAAAATTTGGTTGATTGTTAGTATGTTAGCATTAAAAGTATAAAATGGAATCTTGTAGAAATTAGACAACTTGGTACCCTGTCCCCTGAAGATGCAAGTTTGAAAACTGGATAAGTTTTGCCTGCAGTTGCTGTGTGTATCCTAAATAACTCTGCTCCCAAGATAACCTCCTTCTCAGGCCTTAAAGAAGATTATCCCAGGTTTGTGCCATAAGCACTAGTTCTAGGGTAAGAAAGTAGGCTATTCTCTGAGTCTATGATTTAATAATTGTACACTCTGAGAATCCTCTCTTGTTAGCATCCTAGCTGTTTTTAGTGAAGTTGGCTCAGCATTTCCCCTGAGACATCTCTGTTTCATAGAAAAAGCACAGTTGTAGGTTCAGCCCAGCAGAACTGAGCAGCTGGACCACTTACGTCCTGAAATGGATTAGGTGAGAATTAAAGAGCCTGTTCCAAGATCTGTGCAAAGACCCTTATATAAAGGCATTCAGTCGTTTAGTGATTCCCCTCCACAAATAGTCTGTGTATGTAAATGATGATCCTTTATCTAATTAGCATTAAAAGTAATCAGCATTGAAAATAAGGTGCCAGCTAGCTTGTAAGAGTATTCTTCCATGAATTTAAGCTTGGAGTTGTAAATGAATTTTATACACTGGTTCTGTGCAGTAATATGCCCTGTATAAGAATTCATTTAGTTGTAACAAAAGTCTGTCTTGCAACTCATCCAGAATGACTTCATGACAATAGAGTCTCACTATTGCTGTGGTAATTCACTCCAGTAACTTTTTAATGGAATGCTCACAATGTACAGGCCCTGGTGGATGGAAAAGTAAATTGGACATGAGGCCTGGTCTCAGTCTTTGAGTTTTCTGAGAATGGTGCTATAAGGAAGATAGAGTATGGGTAAACCTTCAGATTCTTTTATAGTATGTGATTTTTTAAAACATGTATTTTAAATCGAAATGTTCTATTTCAATTTTTCCTGAAAATTTTCTAATTATATATAAACAATCCAAACACTATAGTGTTATGTAGAGTAAGGCGTGAATATTTTCTCCCCATCACCTTCTAGACTTTTTTCTGCATTTATATACCCATGAGCCTGGATACTCTATAGGAATTATAAGTGATTAGTAAGTAGGCTTTGTGAAATCTTAAACATATTTCCCATTAATAGAAATTCCTTGTAAAATAGTAGAAAACCTTTGAAAATAGTTGGGTTTCTTAGAATAATTTTCAACCCCCAGTAAAGTTTAGCAAACATCATAAGAGGAGATCTCTTGTGTCAGTGTCTGGTGTTAAATGCTATATATACTTTATGATTATAAAAACCAATATAAACATGTAAATATTTGTCAGGAAACATTCCACACTGATTGCAGTGTTCTGTCTGTCATGACCCTAAGGAATAGGACATAACAGAACAGTCTGTGGACTGTTGCTTGTCTTTTTTTTTCCACGGTCACTTTTGGAATGTACACTGTGAGCATTCGTTGCCCACCCTCTGCCTTTATTTAGCTGCATTCATAGTGATCAGATGGTGTGGACATTAATCCTTCAGGGCCAGCAAGTCTCAGAAAATGAGGTTGTAAAGAGTGATTTCAAATAGTTTGGCATCTATTCCAAAAATTACCTAATGGCTCCAGTGTAATTCTGTTACGTGGAATGCATCATAATTCAGTCATTACTCTATATTCCTTACTCCTTTTTCCCTTCATTCCCTTCAGAGTATAGAGAAAAAATGCTGAAAGTCCCAGATGAGCTCTGCTTTTAAGTGAACTGCCTATTGAATTAAAGAAATTTAAAAATGGAAGCATCTTAGTGATAATTCAGTACAGTCATGCATCGCTTAACAGTAGGGGTACATTCTAAGAAATGAGTCAACGGCAGTTCCATCATTGTGCGAACATCATAGAGTGCACTTACACAAACCTAGATGGTACAACCTATTACACACCTAGGCTCGATGGTACTAATCTTATGGAACCACCATCGTATATGTGGTCTGTCGTTTCCTGACAACGTTGTTATGTGGCGCGTGACTGTACTTCACTTTACAGATGAAGAAAGTTAGACCTGGAGAGATTTGGAAACTTGTCCAAGGTCATAAGGCGACTTCCTTGTAAGACCTGAGCTCAGCCCTCAGAGTTCCTCACTACATTTCCTGCTCCTTCTATTGCCGAATTCTGCCTCATGTATGACAGAGAGCTTGGTCAGACAGCAAAGAGGGCCATGGGCAAGGCTAGGAGTTGTCTCCCCATGTTCACTGTTTGATGATCTCGCCTCTGTCCCATAGGCTATGCATTCAGTGAAGATGGTGAATATTTTGCCTATGGTCTGAGTGCCAGTGGCTCAGACTGGGTGACGATCAAGTTCATGAAAGTTGATGGCGCCAAAGAACTTCCAGATGTGCTTGAAAGAGTCAAGTTCAGCTGTATGGCCTGGACCCACGACGGGAAGGGAATGTTCTACAACTCCTACCCCCAACAGGATGGGAAAAGTGATGGTGAGTTAAGACTTCAGATGAAAGCACCTTTTTATGAACTAGAAGTGTGACTTCACATGACTTTAAAAAGGAAGCTAAACTCCAATAGAGGTTGTTTGGTCTAGAGGCAAGATTCCTCAGAGGACGTTGTGTTAGTTAGCTTTGTTGTATAACAGATCACCCCAAAATTTAGTGGCTTAGAATAATGACTATTTATTTTTGCTTATGAGTCTATAGGCTGGCCAGGCAGTGCTTCTGGGTTTACACAGCTGAGTTCTATCATGTATCTGTGGTCAGCTGCGGGTCAGTTGGCTGGTCTTAGCTTGACTCTCATGTGTCTGGGGCCTCAGCTCTGCTCCATGTGGTCTCTCATCCTCTAGCACACTAGCCTGGACTGGGGCTTGTTTGCATGGCAGCTTAGTAGGATTCCAAGGGGAAGAGTCAAGAGGCACAACCTCCTTGATACCTATGCTTGCTACTGTTGTAACGTTACTTTGTTATGTTCTCTTGGCTAAAGTAAGTCATGGGGGCAGCCCCTCTTCAAGGGGTGGGGAAACAGATACAGCAAACTGTGAAGAATTGTGGCCATTATTGCAATTACTCCTTCACAAATGTGTTACATCTCCCAAGGGGATCATGGAGACGATGGATTTTTTTTAGTAAAACCAAATTATTTAATGATGTTGACTGATTTTAAAATTTTCCTATCGCAGTAGTCATCTCTCTTCCCCTGATCAGGAGTTACAGATCACCTGTTGGTTGCATTCATCTTGACAGTTTTCTCCTTGTTAATTTCCGGGGCACACCTTTGTTCTTCTCCCCTTCAATTGCACAAAGATCCTATTGTGTTCAAGTGGTTCCTCTTTCTTTCCACTGTCACTCCTCATCTTCCTGGACAAGAAGGGCCCTGCACCTTGTACCTTGCTGGCACAAGCTGTCAACATCATCTTCTTCCTTATACCACCCCATATTTCTACATGGTGTATGGCATTCTCATGTTGTCTTGGTTGGTCTTGACGGATGGTTTTTACAATCCCTTTGTTAGAGATTTGGAGCTGGGTGCAGAGTTTCAGTTACTTGTTGCAGGGCCTGGGGCTGACAAGAAGCAGAGCTGCTCCATTGCTTTCTACTGCACATGCTGCCCCATTGTCATGACTTGCTGTATCTTTGTCATCTTTAAAGGTGCTTGCTTTCTTTTCTGATTCCTCCCCCTAGTTGAATTGGGAATAAGGCTACAACACTTTTTATCTCTTTTGGCTGTTATTAGCTTTTGCTGCCTTTTGATTAGACTACTGCAATACCTTCTTCTTAATTCACCAATGAACTACAGGAGGAGCTAAGAGTAGGCTCTTTATTCAAGGATGTTGGCTGAAGAAAGACCTCTGTGCTCTATACACTGAATTAGCTGCCTGTGTTAAGAGTGCCCTGAGTTAGGAAATGTTGGCTATTTCCAAGTTCTGGGAGAACAAAAAAGTGTATAACTGGCTATTTCTTGTTAGAGAACAGTGTTAACTTGTGAAAAACATGAAAGTTACTATTTATCCTTAGCTTTCAGTGGCAAAAATGGTGATGATTAATAATTGTAGTTGATTTAAGAAAGCCAACATCGTCTCCCAGCTGTATTTTGCTGCCTTTTTATGCAGAGGACCTCAACAGCCTATGTGATAGAGGGACTTACGAATGACGCTAAGCTTCTTACCAGTGTTCCTGGAAAAGCCGTGGAAAATCACCAAGTATACCCTAAAGCCTTTTTTAATATTATGGTATTATCTTGCTTTTTTCCTTCATTGTCCTGAAAGCTTGGTATGTTTTTATAATGAAAAAAAAATAGTTCAGTTTCATAACAACCTCCAAAATCAGCAAATATGTGTGAATTACCTCCAGGGTGATACCCGCCTGATACTTAACTTTTTTTTTAAATAGACTTTTTCTTTTAGAGCAGTATTAGGTTCACAGCAAAACTGAACAGAAGGTACAGATATTTCCCATACTTCCCCTGCCCCTTCCCTATTACAACATCCCCCATCCACCTGGTATAACTGATGAACCTTTGTGGACACATCATAATTACCCAAATCCATAGTTTACATTAGAGTTCATTCTTGGTGTTGTACATTCCATGGTTTTGGACAAATGTATAATGATATGCAGCCACCATTCCGGTATCAGAGAGAGTAGTTACACTGCCCTAATAATCCTCTATGTTCCACCTATTCATCCTCCCTCCCCACCCACCCCTGGCAAACACTCACCTTTATATTGTCTACATATTTTGGCCTTTTCTGGAATGTCACATAGTTGGAATCATTCAGTAGGTAGCCTTTTCAGATCGACTTCTTTGACTTAGTAATATATGTTTAAGTTTCCTCCATGTCTTTTCATGGCTTGGTAGCTCATTTCTTTTTAGCACTGAATAATATTCCCTTGTCTGGATGTAGCACAGTTTATCCATTCACCTACAGAAGGACATCTCGGTTGCTTCCTAGTTTTGGCAGTTATGAATAAAGCTGCTGTAAATATTCACATGCAGGTTTTTGTGTGGACATAAGTTTTCAACTCCTTTGGGTAAATACCAAGGAGTATGATTGCTAGATTGTATGGTAACAATATGTTTAGTTTTGTAAGAAACCGCCAAACTGTCTTCCAGAGTGGCTGACCGTTTTGCATTTCCCCCAGCAATGAATGAGCGTTCCTATTGCTCCACATCTTTGCCAGCATTTGGTGTTGTCAGTGTTCTGGATTTTGGCCATTCTGTTAGGTGTGGTGGTATCTCCTTGTTTTAATTTGCATTTCCTTGATGACATATGATGTGAAGCATCTTGCCATATGTTATTTGTTATCTGTCTATCTTCTTTGATGAGGTGTCTGTTAAGGTCTTTGATCCATTTTTTAATTCGGTTGTTTGTTTTCTTATTGTTGAATTTTAAGAGATTTTTGTATGTTTTGGATAACAGTCTTTCATCAGATATATCTTTTGCAAATATTTTCTCCCAGTCTGTGACTTGTCTTTTCGTTCCCTTGACTGTATCTTTCACAGAACTGAAGGTTTTAATGTTAGTGAACTTGAACTTATCAATTGTTTCTTTCATGGATTGGGCCTTTGGTTGTGTATCTAAAAAGTCATCACCAAACCCAAGGTCGTCTAGATTTTCTCCTATGTTAACTTCTAGGAGTTTATAATTTTGCCTTTACTTTTAGGTGTATGATCCATTTGGATTTAATTTTCGTGAAGTGTGTAAGGTCTCTGTCTAGATTGTTTTGCATGTAGATATTCAGCTGTTCCAGCACCATTTGCTGGAAAGACTATCTTTTCTCCATTCTTTTACCTTTGCTCCTTTGTCAAAGATCAGTTGACTGTATTTATGTGGGTCTATTTCTGGGCTCTCTAGTCTGTTCCATTGTTCTCTTTGTTCATTCTTTTGCCAATACCACGCTGTCTTGATTAGTTATAGTAAGTCTCGAAGTCAGGTAGTGTCAGTCTTCCACCTTTGTTCTCTTCCTTCAATATTGTGTTGGCTGTTCTGGGGTTTTTTTGCCATTTCACATAGACTTTAGAATCAGTTTTTCAATATCCACAAAATAACTTGCTGGGATTTTGGTTGGGATCACATTGAATCTACAGATCAAGTTGAGAAGAACAGACATCTTGACAATATTAAGTCTTCCTATTCGTGAACATGGAATATCTCTCCATTTATTTACCTCTTTGATTTCTTTCCTGAAAGTTTTGTAGTTTTCCTCACGTAGATCTTGTACATATTTTGTTAGATGTATATCTAAGTGTTCCATTTTGGAGGGGTACTAATATAAATGGTACTGCGTTTTTAGTTTCAAGTTCCACCTGTTCATTGCTGGTATATAGGAAAGCAATTAACTTTTGTATATTGACCTTGCATTCTGCAACAAGATGCTTAACTTTTAAAATGTTTCTAGCATGGTACAATATGGGTGGAATAGATTTTCTTGAAATTGTCAAATGTGCTTCAATATACAGTTTTAACTCCTGCAGGCACAGAGACATCCACCAATCTCCACCAAAAGCTCTGCTACCATGTCTTGGGGACCGATCAGTCAGAAGATATTTTGTGTGCTGAGTTTCCTGATGAGCCCAAGTGGATGGGTGGAGCTGAGGTATTGTACCGCTGTGAAATTCTACTCTCAAAGACCGTATGTCATGGATTGTATATATAAATATTCTCTTTATATGATGATCTTTATGGGTGATAGAAGTCCCTTGAGTGAATATTCTTTTGTTAAAAATATTGGTATTCAAGTTGACTCTTAACAATGAAGGTGATAAACCTTTTAACTGTAATCTCAACATAAAAATCTTAACGCTAAAAGATATATGTGCTTATGGTAAAAAAAAGAAACTTTAAAGTACAGAATAACGTAAAGTAAGACATGAATATTTTGAAACTCAGAATCCTACTTCTCAGAGGTGAGGAGAATATCCTTCCAAAAATTTTCCTTCTATATGTAGGTGTGAATGTGGGGGGAGAGAGAGAATGTGTGTGTTTTCCTTTTTCACACAACTGTGCTCTTCATGCATATTTTTCATTTATTTTTACATTAAAATAAGTATCTTTTAGACATTTTCCTATCTTACAGATAGTTCATACATTCTTTGAGGTCTTGACAATAACTGTCCTCTATGGAAGTGATGTGTTTCTAAGTTACTGGCCCAGATTTTATTCTGTATCTTGAGAATCAACTGTGAAAAAACTTAGAGGTGCTTGGAGTAAGAATTGGATTCTTCTTGTTGGCTCACTTCTGAGTACTAAGAAATAGTTTTTTATTTTATTTTATTTATTTATTTATGTATTTATTTTTGAGGAAGATTAGCCCTGAGCTAACTGCTGCCAATCCTCCTCTTTTTTTTTTTGCTGAGGAAGACTGGCCCTGAGCTAACATCTGTGCCCATTTTCCTCTACTTTATATGTGGGATGCCTATGACAGCATGGCTTTTGCCAAGCGGTGCCGTGTCCGCACCCAGGATCCGAACTGGTGAACCCCGGGCCGCTGAAGTGGAACATGTGAACTTTGCTGCGCCACCAGGCAGACCCCAAGAAATAGATTTTAAAAGAAATAAAAGCATTCTGAGTCTTTTAATATATGTGGACTATCATCCCATTTTTAGTGGGATTGAGGAACCCATGAGAAATTTTTTAGCTTATTGAGCCACTTACCTCTTCTCTGAGAGACACTTAATACTTTGATAAGAAAAGGACATTCATGTTTGAACTTCTGCTCGTGGGTCTGGTTCATTGGAGGATGGAATAGAAATCCATGGTGTTTTTAGTCCATGTGTGTTGACATACCTTATTCCAAATTCTCCTTTTTTAAGTTTTGTTTCTCTAGACCAGAGGTTGGCAAACTAATGCCATCAAGCCAAATCAGGCCTGCTGCCAGTTTTTGTAAATAAAATTGTGTTGAAACTCAGCCACACTGTTGACATGTTGTCTGTGGCTGCTTTCAAGCTACGACAGCAACAGCAGAGTTGACTAGTTGCCTCAAAGGCTCGCAAAGCTGAAAATACTCTCTGACTCTTTATGGAAAAAATTGGCCAGGCTTTAATGCAGTGTGTTAACAATGAATTTCTAAGACTTATTATTACCTACAACTTTGCCCTTTTTTCATGCTTTTTCTTTTCCACCTAACTCCCCAACCTAGAGGCTTTTCTTGTGTAGTTACTGTTGTCATATTTCTCACATACTTGTTTTTAATGGCTCTCTGTATGGGGAGATTGCTTCTACTAAGTTTCCTTCTTAGCCCAGCTTCTCATACCTAAGGCTTCTGCTTACTACAGATAATACGTATTTGTTTATAAAATAATAGACATTTTTATCTTCATCTGACTGAAATAATTAGGGAGATAAATATGCTATCAAGAAAAATTTTAAATTTTAAATTTTAAATGTTAGGTCTTGTGTTTCTCTTACCCTTTTTGGGGGAGAGGTTTTGATGGGGAAAACCTGAACTATATCTTTAATAATCAGATTTTATTCCTTTGGATTCTTCGTAAAACCAAAACATGCTCTCTTGGAGAAATTTTTATGCTTCAAAACTAATAATTTCATTGCAGCAAACCTGTTTTAATTAAGGTAAAATTATTTGATGGATACAATAACATGAATACTGAAAATAAATGCCAGAATATTCCTATATTTTCGCATACTGGTCTAAAAGAAACAAGCTTAACAGTAGAAAACACCTGCAACTCTAGTTGCTTGGCTCTCTTTATTAGCATTTGGTTGAAGCAGCTAGTTTTTTTTTTCTTTTTTAAACAGTGTGGTAAAATATACGTAACATAAAATTTACCAGTTTAATCAGTTTTTAAGTGTAGAGTTCAGTGGCATTAAGTACATTCACATTATTGTGCAACCATCAGCACTATCTATCTCCAGAACTCTTTTCATCTTGCAAAACTGAAACTCTGTCCCCATTCAGCAATAACTCCCCATCCCCCACCCCCAGTCCCTGGTAACCACCATTCTGCTTTCGGTCTCTGTGTGTTTGGCTGCGCTAGGTACTGCTTATAAATGTCATCATTGTAGTATTTGTCCTTTTGTGACTGACTATTTCTCTTAGCATAACGTTGTCTAGGTTCATCCATGTGTGAGAATTTCCTTTCTTTTTGACACTGAATAATATTCCATTGTGTGTACATACCACATTTTGTTTATCTATTCATCCATCTATGGACACTTGGGGTGATTCCACAGCATTATTGTGAATAATGCTGCTATGAGCAGCCAGTTTTTTAAAATACAGTGGAGGCATATAATATATGCATTTAACATGTGTATATTCAATTCTACCAGCTAGACAACTGAAAAGAAGAGCAGATTTAAATAGTTCAGGTGGTCCTTCTACCATTCATTCAATAGATGTTCACTCCGTGTAACTGGTCTAATATAATTTTTACCACAACCTTCAGAGGTGGTGACCATTCCGTTGCATGGACAAAATAACATACCTGCAAGGGTAATTGACTTACAGGTTCATGGCAGGAACTGCCTGCTGGTACGTTAGACCCCACAGCCTGTATCTTAACCACCATGCACTCGGCCTCCATGATCAAAAGAAAAGAAATCATGCAAAAACAGCAGCAATGACCATTTAAAGAATGGCAGTAAATGAAGAGATGCGTCTGTACTGCACAGAAGTAATAAACGAAGTTATAAGAAAAACTAAAGGGACATATATAGTGAGTCCTAAGGAACTTTCTATTGGATCAGGGCCCTAATGAGCAAATTCTGCAGAGGACGTCTTTAAGAAAACCAGTGGGCTCAGTAAACATGAACTGGGTGTAGATTTCCCTTAAGTTGTGTTCCAACTACTTGGAGGGTCTTGCTAGACAGATGTCACCTCACCAGTTGCCAAGGTTGGTTGGGCAGGTCCTGCTGACTATGTGAGTGTCCCCTTCCTTCCTCACCCTACTATGTGTGGTCTTTCTGAGCTGAGAGGGCCTTCTTGCTGCACAGAGGAGCATTCTTTGTCACTTCAACACAAGTGCTATAGTTCACACGTATGAAGCCTTCAGAAGCCTCAGGCCCATCCTGGATTGATGGTTCAGTTCCAGGTCAGAGGAATCTAGATTATGAAAAAAATCTTGATGTGGGAGTTTCTTGTACTTGTCAAGGAAGTATGATAAAGCCCAGGGGAGTCCAAGAAGCTGGTGTAAGTTGACTGGCTGGACCGGAAGCACCCATGACTGGTGCGCAGATAAGCAATCAGGGCATTCACTGGAAATGAAGTAGACAGTTTCCTAACAGCCTTTTTTTAGTGACTTGTGCCTTAGAGACAAGCCAGTAGTCCTTTTCATAACCAGGCACCAAATGTATGTGCTGCAATCGTTGCCTTTATTTTTCAGGTAGTTGCTTTTAGAATTGTCATTTTGCACCTCGTATTTTATTAATATATTTAACAGTATCTCTGAATGGAGAGCCAGTGTTAGAGTGATGCAGTGTAGTGGAGCAAAAATCAGATTTTTATTCTAATCCTATCTGTGTGGCCTTGGGCAAGTCACTTCATCTCTCCAAGTCTGTTTCTTTCCTTTCCTCCAGGGCTTTTTCAGCTCTGAAAGTCTATGGATGGAGGATTAGTCATAGCATCTCATAGACCCTGAAGCAGGCTTCCTGGGTGAGAACATAGCTGCTGGATGTGAGAACAGTAGGAGATGGGGTGTCAGGCTTTGTGGGTATGGTTGGAGGGGCACGTGGGTGGGTGACTGGCTGGGTGTGTGGAGGCATGTGGGTCTCTGGCAAGCTGCCGTCCTCCTCCCCTTTGGCTGCTGCAATCCAGGTTCACTGAGGGCTTCCCTTTGTGTCCTAGATGCTGTCTCCTCATGACTCATCTTCCTTCGCCTGTACCTCCTCTACCTTCCTGCACGGCCAGGTCTTTCTGGCCTTGAGCAGTCTGGAAATTACGATCAGGAAGCAGCTTTAGTTTTTCCACTGTTGCCTCTGACAGCATCTCTCCCCAGGACGACTGCCTCCTACCCAGCAGAACCCATAGCTCTCTGGATGCTTTTGGGTATTAGAACTGTTACTAAACGTGCATTGCAGTCAAAAACAGAATATTGACTCTCCGGTGTACATGCTTCTTCCCTCTCCCCCGCTCAAGTTTGGTGAGCACATGGGGGACTAGCAGATGTAGGGTAGGAGCTAGTCATTGTAGGTAGTGAGATCCCTTCAATTCTGGGAACCTTTGGCTATTTTTTTTTTTTCCTACCATAGAAAGACTTGGACATGAATAGCCATAGCAGCCTTGTTCATGATAGCCCCAAACTGGACACAACCCAAATACCCATTAATAAGTGCATGAATGAACAAATTGTGGTACATCCCTATGATGGGATGCTACTCAGCATTAACAAGGAGTGAACTATTGATGCACCCAACAACGTGGATGAATCTCAAAATAATCATGCTCCGTGAAAGAAGCCAGAAAAGAAAGAGTACATAGTGTTCGATTCCATTTATATAACACTCTCTAGAAAATGCAAACTAGTCTCTAATGGCACAAAGCAGATCAGCAGTTGCTTGGAGATTGGGGGTGGGGAACGGGAGGGAGGGAATGTGAAGGGGCAGGACGAAACTTAGGGGGATGATCAGACTGGACCATTGGAATTTAAGTGTGACAGTGGGGCCATTCTGAGCAATGACAGGATCTTCTGTTACCTCGGGGTAAACCTCCAGATTTAGTTTCTCCTGTGGTGGTGCAGGGAGGAGGAGCTGCAGAAGAGGAATAGAATTTTTGCTCATTGGGAGCTGTGTGATCTCTCTTGGCTGCTGACAGTCGTGAGCTGTGTCCAGACACCAGCTCTCTATGGCGTCCTTCTGTAGGTGGTGAGATCCCTTCCATTCTGGGAACCTCTGTACTTTGTTGTTTTCTGATGTGGGTTATAAACTCTCTGGCTGACCTTTGCACTGCCCTGGCAAAGCTTCTGCTCCCAGCAGGATTCCCTTGAGATTCATACCTCTCTGCCACTCCCCTCAACCCCCATCCTTTTTCAGCTGGGACCTTTAAAATGACTGGAGGCCAGCTACCTTCCTGGTGCCTCTTGGCTGAGGGGAAGCCACATCCACAGGTCACTCCATCCTGGAAGTGTGGGCAGTGTTCACCACTGTCCTCCTCACCTGCCGACCAAGGGCCTCCTGCCTTTGATCCCCCTGACACCTGCGTGCTGCTGGGTCACAGAACAGCAGCTCCCTCATGCCCGGGGGGCAATGTGCAACAGATAGCTAGCATTTGGTTGAAAGGACAGTGATGTTAATTATTATTTAACATAGACTATGAGGCTTTAGTTGGAGGGCGGGATTGTGGGAGGATAGAATTCGTCATGTTTTAGAAAGTTCTATTGGACACACACAAAAAAAGAAAGAAAATCTTCTTTATTTAAAAGTGAATTGTAGAGCATTTGAAAAAAAAAAAAACCCAGAAATCAAGTATTTTGAGGCACTTTCCCAGCAGGGGGTGCTCTAGAATGAAGATTCTGAAAATGTATCAAGTCCCTTTAGAAAGGATTAAGGAGAAAATGCCCAGCCTCTTTGTGATTATCCAGCTGAATCCTACATTGAGAACCTAACTCTATTCTACCTAGTTCTAGAGAAAAAAAAAAGCTTGATTTTCTTTTTTTACAAAGGTAATCCTAATCTTGCTATTTGTCACATAAACCATCTTTCTGTGTTTACTTGTGATCCCTAATAATTAAAAAATATATATATTTGTGTACAATTTGTATGTATATTTACAGGTATAGGAACATGTAAAATCGTTGCCTGCACCTTGACTCACCATGGGCACTCAGTGAATGTTGATTTCCTTATCTGCCCTCCCCTGCTGAGGCTCATGTATGCAGACTGTCTAGACCTGGTGTGTACCCGGCCTCACCTTATACATCATACATAGTCAGTGAGGTACAGATGCTCCTCGGGGAGCTCTGCCTCACCTGCCCCTTACTCCTTGTGTAGTTTTGACTTGGCACAGTGACGGTTCAGCAGCCCTCTTCCTGGTCGGCACAGTCCATGTATTTATCCCCTAAATGCCTAGTGAGCCCTTACTTGCATCCAGCATTGTGCTAGGGCCAGGTGATACTCAGGAGCAGAGATGGGCAGGCGCGGGCCCTTACAGAAGATGTTCTGATGTAGTAAACTATTCTGTATGCACATTTGTAAACAATACAGTGAGGTTGGAGGGCTCATGACAGAATTTCCTCCATGTTCGGTTTGTGTGTCATTTTGAAGACATGAATGTCCTCTTGACAAGGTCAGTGATTGAGCCTGAGGCTGCCAGCGTGTGGTCTTATTGGCGACCCCTCATTTCCTTGTGCTGTCCCAGGGAGTCCTGCACTCTCCCCTGACTCCTAGAGACTGATTCCCTCAGTTCATCACAGGAGCGACTGGGTGGTTGTCTCTCTGTCAGGCCCAGGGTGGACTCCTGACTGGACTGTGTGTGTCCGAGCTTCCTCGCTTGTGTCCTCTTTTTCATCGGCACCGCATAGAGTGATCATATCCATCACACCAAGTAGGACGCAGGGAAATCTCAGCAGCATGGGTGTCAAGGCAGGAAAGTCAGGAGGCCAAAATAAAGACCTGGACGTGAGTAAGGCTGGAAGACTGCTGCTCTGGGCACAGAGAACACCTCCTGATGAGAGAGAGTTGGTTTTTGTAGCAGTAATATAGATTTGTTAATCAATCACTTTTCTCACCTGACCCGTCTTATTGCTCAGTAAGGGAGAAAAGAAAACATGCAGTAGCTTCTTGAATAACCAAGCTTATCTGCCAGAGAAACAGCCAGGTAGCTTAGAAACAGTAGTGGCTATATCATGTCAAGACCTCCAGTATTTATTTTACTCTGAATGGGTTTTCTTTTCCTATCTGTTTCTGGCCTTCCGAACAACACATCATACAGTGTGTGGATGATTCTTTTTCCCCTATTGCTGTGGTAATTCACTGTATTGGGGGCCCTCAGTAGTTGATTTAACAACTACCTATTAGCGATGTTTATGGTAATATGCTTCACATGTGCTTGTGACCGCCCCTGTACTTCTGTTACTGACACTGTTATTTTTATTACAAATCCATAATGAGTCCCGTAAATGAAAAGCCATCACTACAGGTAATGAGTTTGACATTTAAAAGTTTTCCTAGGTTAAGTTTTGGAAACATACTTAATATTAAAGAGATGATGTTATGATTCACAACCCTTATGAAAGGAATCCAAAAGAGTCTATGAAGTAAAATTGATAAAGTGTCCTATTCTGAGAGGAACATGATTAACTCTCAAAGCTATTAAAATCCGTTTTCACTCCTTTTGTTAATTTCCCAGACAATTTTAAGTCTCACTGCTTTTTGTATACTTTTTTATATACACAGCTAATTCTTTCATCATAGTATATAAAAGAAAAGTCTTTCCTCAATTTGAAAAAGTGCATCTGGATTCAAATTATGAAAAAACTTTCTCCACCCTCTTCTTATTGGATTCTAAGTAGGAAAAAATTATATATAAAAGAAATTTCGTGTCTGTGAAGATTTGATCATTCACACAAGACCACATGACTGGAGCTCAGTAGCTCCAGCATAAACTAGCTTAGGAGTTTTTCTTTGAAAATGATAATGTGTTTAGTGAAAATCTACATATTCTACGTGTATAAAAATACTGGTTATGTGTCCCATCCTTTTGGAAGACACATAACTTTATAGATATTTAAATGATTGGGAGTTTAAAACATTAATAAATGATCTTCTATTAATTTTCTCCTAACATGAGATGCATGAAGAAAAGCTAGCTTATTCAGGTCCTTTGGAAAGCCCAGCTCTTCTTATTATGTAATATTGAAACTGAGAATAGCCAAATGCATTGATTTAAAAACTTTTATAATGCTAGTAATAGTAAATAATATTGGTTTATTGTTTAAAATGAAATACAAAGATTTTATTCTCCAGAGAAACTGCTATCATTGACATATTCTTTTGCACTTATTTCTGTAGATTCATTTTTTTAAAAAAGCCTCAAATCAATAGATGGTAGAGCTGATGACCTCTGTGACCAGGGAGCAGCTTGAGCCAGACTCTGGTCTGAATGGATCACTGTCACACCTACATGAGGCATTAACTGAGGACATTTCATAAAAACATATTAGCTGGGATGAGATTCCCCTGAGCTGTGCTCTGGTTCTTGCTTCTCTCTCTACGTTCTGTGATTTTATGCCTCCTGGGTTTGTAGGGGTTATATTCCTGAATATGCTAAGTCACGTGAATTATGTGTTTGTTGGACTAGCACAGAGTAAAGTAGAAAATGTCTACTCCATCAATTGCTTGAATGAAGTCTATCAAGGGTTTCCTTGGTATTACTATCTCAGTGTAGCTTAATACCATAATATGCGCAATTAAAATTTCTTAAGAAATTAATGTGGCTTCTTTAATGAAAGTATAAAGTCTGATACCCCCCATACCTTATTTATGCCTTACTTTTTGATAAATATAGGTGAGTATGGCAGCTGTTATTAGGTGCCTTCTCCAAAAATAGAAGCCAACGTTTATGAAGGTTTCTTCTGGTTAGCGTAAAACGTGCCCAGTTGAGAACCCACAAAGGTTAGAGGGGAACACTTCTCTCCCCACCCCTCTGACCTCAGCTCAGGGTTTCTCAGTGACGAGACACAGTGAGGTTGGGAGTTCACAGCCTAGCTGATTGACAGCCCTAAGCCACAATCTGCAGTGAGCACCTTGTCAGCAATCGAGTTGATGTCTAGTTCTCTGTCTGTTGAGTCTTGTTTCGTTTCTAGTTGCTTCAGAACTCCAGCAAGGAGATGCACACTGTTGTTGGGCCTGCCCAGGAGACTGAGTGGAAGAGCAGTAGCTGTGGGCTGTGCTAATCTACACACTGCCTATTTACAGGGTATTTTTGACCCCTTGCATGCTGTCATAGGTCAGGTTCGTGGAAAGCAGACTCCGGAAGTTTCATGGGAATGCTTTCAAAATCTCCGCCTGTGCTGGGGAGCAAAGGCAGCAGAGAGGAGAGTTGAACAGTGATGTAGTCATTACAAAGACTTGAGCCAGTCCTTCAGTGAGCTCTCGGGCTGGATTAGGCCTTCAGCATTTTCTAACTGGGGATGAGCAGTCTGGGCCTAAACTCCTGCGTTAATCAGTCATTGCATGTGGGATGAGCCTGGCCTCCGGAGAGGTGGCTCTTTTGAACTTGACAAGGCCTGGGAGTTCTCAGCTGAGTGCTGCCTGGTCCCAACACCCAGCCGCTGGAGGGATGAGTACTTCCGTCCTGGAGGGCAGACCACAGCATCCACTGCGCATGCTGATGTCTGTCAGTGAGATGTGTACTTGAGAATGAACATATATAGCTTGAGTGTATGTTAGACGTAGCTCTCTGAACGAGATACCAATACCAACAAGGCAGTTGTAAGAATGGAAAAATTCAAGCAACCGTTTTTAGAGTAATTCTACTTCTCCTTTAGGAATCACTTAGGGGCCATCCCTTCCCAAAATCCTTCTCAGTTCTCACTCTTCCTCCCAGCTCCCCTCCCAGTTAGATGCTCCTCTGCCCTCTCATCGTGCTTCCTACTTCTCATGATTACTGCCCTAAAGCATTACTTTATGAGTGTGTGCATGTGTCTGCGTGTCTGTCTGTCTCTCCCGCCTGAGCATGGCCTCTTGAAGGCCCTGTCCTGTGCATTTCAGAATCTATTTCAGCAGCAGGCTGACTGTCAGTAAATGCTGGTTGAAAACAGCCTCAGCCCTGACTCCTCCAATAGTGGACAGCTGGGTTTGGTGGCACGTGCTAAATCATCTCTTTGGTAAAGGATATGGAAAGTTGGCTGACACCAAGATTTTCCTGTTAAAACCAGCCACCTGTGGTGACAGTAGCCATCTCCGACCTCATCCACCCCCAGGAGCAAGGGGATGGCCTTTGGGTTTGTTTTTTGTCTTTCAAGGTTCATCCAGTTATGGATAATAAAACGCTAAGTACCAGTGGATTTCCAGATGTCATTTAGCCCATGTGTAGAATCCATATTCTTCGTACATCTGCATTTTTCCTTTTTCCAAAACTTTTATCAGTACAGACGTTATTACTGTCTTCTTCCTTAATTAACATTTTCTAATGATATTTAATGAGTACTCTAAATGTAATTCAACAAATGACTTCACAGAATTAGATTGTCAAAGTAAATTGTATCTAAAGGGAAATACTTTTTTCAAAAATTGTCAGTGTTAAGAATGGTAAATAATTCTAGCTTTCATCTTGTTGCTATTGTTTGGAATGCAATTAATGGATTTAATAACAGCAAGTGTAAATATTTCATTTACAGTGATTCTTAGAATTTGGTTTTTGTTGATATTTATTTTCATAAATGATATATTTTCATGAAATAAAATCATTTTGACTTAAGGAAAATTTGTTTAAAAGAATATAGACATAAAATAGAAGGAAGCCGTGAAAAGCACAAGTTTAAGAATTACATACTTCATAATTGATCAGACCAGCATTTTTGCAACCTTGTTGTAAAAAGTCAGTGCTTTTGAATCAGATTAATTGCTTCCAGAGAACAGAGTTATTCTAGCTGATGTCATATTGTTTAAAGAAAAAACAATAATATTTAGTGAACTGGAATTTACACTGTTCCATGAAGGCCTGATGGGGCCGTTGGCTCTCCTGCTTTTCTCTTTTCCTTTTATCTGGATTTCAGGAAACTCACTTTATTCCCTTGAGATTCAAGTGTTCCCACGGGCAGGACTTTTGTCTTCCCCTCCCAATGATTTCCAAAATTCATTTTTTAAATTGCCTTGAAATATAGTCTGAATGTGAGGCCGTGGTTCATTATGTACTGTTGTTGATTAAATTTCAGTGGAAGAAGGTGTATTTCTAATCTGTATACTTTGGGGTGACAATGACTAAATGATTTTGAAATTTGAGACCTTTCGCATTTGAAAATTCAGAATTGTTTCCAGTTTAGCAAATTTGTTGAGTGGCCATGGAACATCTGGGTTGTGTGGAAGAGAGTTTAGTGAAAAAGACTGACTTAACTGGCGTCCCAACAGCGATGTACCTTAGGACTTCCTGCCTTAGATTAAATATAAACTGCTACAACTATTTAGTCCAGCCAGAAATGCTGAGAAAAACTCATTAGATGTGCTTGAGACAGCTGTCATTGAAGGTTTGGTGTGGTGCATGCAGTGAGTTTTACTGCCCTGTCTTTCTGTGGGCTGAATCATTGCAACTGATTTGACCATCGTTCATGATCGATGGAGCATGACTTTAAGCACTAAGCTGTAAAGATCCTGTCTTTATTTAAAGGACAAGAGAACAAAAGCATGAAGTATTATTAATGAGGCTGCTTTCTACTGCATTTAGTAAAGTTAAAGTAGTGAGGTTGCTGATGATATGCTCAATATAGGATGGTTTAAAAATAAGGTGGAACCTGAATTCTGGTCATTGTCTTATTAGCTATGTAGATGAAAAGCTTAAGGAAAATGTATAAAACACTAGAAATAGACTGTATAACTCCCAAAGCAGTCAAAGAAGTGGAAAAGTCTATAAAGAAATTTATACTAACAGTACAAAGAAGAGCAGAAAAGGGAAAAGCAAGGTGTATAGAATATTCAAAATTAAGACTGTGGAAGCCAGTACATCAGCAATAACAGTTAATGAAAACAGAATACAGATCATTAGGTTGGATTTTTAAAACTCCATCAAGTCATATGTTCATTTACGAGAGAACCACTTAAAACGTAATGACATATGGGGCCAGCCCAGTGGTGCAGTGGTTAAGTTCACACGCTCCACTTCAGCAGCCTGGGATTCGCAGGTTCAGATCCTGGGCACAGACCTACGCACCGCTTGTCAAGCCATGCTGTGGCAGGCGTCCCACATATAAAATAGTGGAAGATGTGCACAAATGTTAGCTCAGGGCCAATCTTCCTCAGCAAAAAGAGGAGGATTGGTGGCAGATGTTAGCTCAGGGCTAATCTTCCTCACCAAAAAAAACCCCCAAAAAACATAATGACATGCAATTTGGAAATACATTGAGGATCAGAATAGAGAGAAGAGTGAGTGTAAATCAGAAATTTATATGAAGTTTCTCCAACACTGTTTGACGATCTTTGAAAAGACTATAAGGAGCCTAGAAAAAGGTGAAGAGAATGCACCTGAGGCATTTGATATTATGTGTAGTTTATGACAAAAACTCATACAGTAAAATGTGATTCATTTTGGGGAAAGGAGACTGCTTCAGAACTCAGAAAAAAGTCAACAAGAAACAGTAGCCAAATTAAACAAGACTTTCTAGAATCTTTTACAAAATTGTAATTTACTTGGAATCCCACTTCTATTTCAGGTACAAATTACTCTGGCTTTAAAATACTTTTTCTGAGAAAGAGATGTTTAACTTATAACATCCAGTGTACTGCCAAGTGTTTAAAAACACTGGACCTCAGGGTGGTCTGGTGGTGTAGTGGTTAAGTTCACGCACTCTGCTTTGGCAGCCTGGGGTTCACACGTTCAGATCCTAGGCACAGACCTACACACTGCTTATCAAGCCATGCTGTAGCGGCATCCCACATACAAAATAGAGTAAGATTGGCACAGATGTTAGCTCAGGGACAATCTTCCTCATGTAAAAAGTGGAAGATTGGCAACAGATGTTAGCTCAGGCCCAGTCTTCCTCACCAAAAAAAAAGCAAACAAAAAAACGCTGGACATTTTAGACATGCATAGCCATTATGATTAATTTATAAATGCAAAGAATCTGATTGACAAACAGCTGGTCTACTTAAAACAAACCTGTAGATAGAAAGTGGATGGATGTTTTTGGAGAGCTAGAATCCAATTGCTACAAGTCTAAAAACTTATGCTAGTAAGTAAAACCGTAAGTATTCTGTGCTCAAACACGCTCATTTAGATGACATTTAGCTTGATATCAGCACATTGCACTGATACCAGGAATCGGTGTATGTGGGCTTGATAAGAGCAGTGCAACAAGTCAAAGTGAACGTTATGCTGACAGTTTTACCTCTGTATAAAAGAAAAGAAGCATGTCCCAAAGGCTGCAGGTAGTTCATAGAAGTGTTATTGGAATAGGAAACAGAAACAGTAAAAATATCCTACTGTGTAATGAGACAGAAGGAAATGTATCATTGTTATGCTTTTTGTTAATTATAGGTGTTATCTTTTTAATTCATCCTCTATTAATTACTTTCTTAATTCTTACATCTATATATTTTAAGCGTACAGAATAATATGCCCTAAAAAATGTAATTATCCCAAAAAGAATTAGAAATGAGTTAAAAAATAAAAACATAATGACAAATTTTTGCTTATGGCCATGACAGTGTATCTGGTACTGGACTAGCCGTCCTGCCATAAATAGCTAGAAACTTTACAAAATAGACAAAACAACTGTTTACAGATATTTGTCAACAGGCATCACAGGACTGTGATCTGTGAGAGAGATGACCGTCCTATGATTGCCCCAGCTTTCTGCCTAGAGGCATTTTCTAGACTCCATCACTAGGAGAAGAAGCCCTCAGGATATTGCAATCTCACTGAATTAAGGATCCAAAGACTGGAATTCAGGAAGACTGAAGCCCCTGGAATTTGCAGGCAGAGTACCAAAAGGAGGAGCCACACACTAGGAGTCCCAGAAATCTGCTTTGGTATCCCCTAGAGTCTTTGGCTGACTATTAAGCAGTGCGTGCATAGGACGAGACTCCGTGATTCAAGCTAAGAACAACTACCAGGGAGTTGCAAGCTGACAACTACCAGAGGTTTAACAAGTCTGGGAGACTTTCACATTCTAACCAAAGTGGAAAGACCTTGTGAACACCCAGGGTATTCAGCAGAGAAGAGCCCAGAGAGGCCATGCCTTAGCAGTAGGGCTGTACACCTTACCCAGCAAATCTTGAAGAACAAGCCTTGAATGCATCGAGCTGATCCACCAACAAATTAACTGCCTCAAAACTTTTTAAAGGGAGACCAAAAAAAGTTTTTTTAATTCAGACAATATCCAAATTGTTCAGAATCCAATAAAAAAAATTATTAGATGTATAAAGAAGGAGAAAAATGTGACATATCCAAGAGAAAAATTAGTCGAAAGAACAGATCCAGAAATGACACTTAGTAGAATTAGCAGATGAGGACTTTTTAAAAGCTATTATACAAATAATTTTTAAAGGATTTTAGAAAATGTTAATGTAATAAACAAAGAAATAGAAAATATAACAATGAATCGAATTGGAAAATAAACTATCTGAATTGAAAAATTCTCTTCATGGCCTTAACAGAAGTTTAGATACTCTAAAAGAAAATGTCAATGAATTCGAAGACAGAAAAATTGAAACTAAATCTCGAAGAGGGGGGAAAAAAGAAACAAGAATGGACACAGTCTCATTGACCTGTGGGACAATACCAAGTGATCTAACATTATGTCTTTGCAGTCCTAGGGTAGAGGTGAGGGAACATAAAAATATATATGCGGAAAAAAGCCAAAAATGATATGAATTTGATAAAATAGACAAACCCACAGATCCAAGAAGCTCAAGAAATCTCAAGCAGCCTACAACAGCAAAGCCAATTATAATCAATTCACAGAAAACCAAAGATAATAAAATCTTAAAGGCAGCCAGATAAGAAAATCCACATTCCATATAGAGAGAAGGATAAGGAATGATTTCTCATCTGAAACAGTGCAAGTCAGAAGACAGCGGAAAGACACTGCCTTAATGAAGCCAACTTTCACTGCCATATTTAAAACTACAATTCCTCCCACACATCCTGGCTCCTTTACCCAGACCTGTTCATGTTCTACATGGCATTTATCGTTTTATAATATACTACATAATTCCATATTTATGTGTGTCTCCTCCACTAGAATGTAACTCCCCCCCACCCCTGATTTGTTCATCGATTTATCTTTAAAACCTAGAAAAAATGTCTTGCACATAATAGCTGGTTAGCAAATATTTTTTGAATGAACAAATGAAAGAATAACAGTTGTTGGTAAGTGTACTAGGGTTCTCCAGAGAAAGAGAACCAACAGGATATGTGTACAGAGAGAGAGATTTATTTTGAGGAACTGGCTCATGTGATTGTGGAGGTTTGACAAAGCCGAAGTCTGCAGGGTAGGCCAGCAGGCTGGAAACCGGGGGAAGAGTTTCAGTTTGAGTCCAAAGGCCATCTGCTGGCAGAATTCCTGCCTGCTTGGGGAGGTCAGTCTTTTTCTGTTGAGACCTTCAACTGATTAGATGAGGCTCACCCACACCATGCAGAATAATCAGCTTCACTCAAAGTCCACCAATTTAAATGTTAATCTCATCCAAAAAAAACCTTCACAGAAACATCCAGAATAACATTTTACCAAATATCTGGGTACCGTGGCCTAGCCAAGATGACACAGTAGGATGTGGGAAAACAGGAACTCTCATACACCACTGATATGTAAGAATGTAACTTGGTATACCCACCTTGGAAAATAATTTGGCAACATCTAATAAAGTTGAGTATGTGCCTATTCTACCACTGAGCAGTTTTACTTCTGGGTACATACTCTGGGAAACACTTAGGTAAGGCCACAAATAAACACATTCAAGAATTTTTCTACAGTGTTGCTTGTAATAGGAACTAAAACCACAAAAGAGGAAAATGGAAATAATGTAAATGTTTATTGGTAGGAAAATAGATCCATTAATTGTGATATATTCCTAGATTGGAATACTGTACAGCAGTTAAAACAAATAATGTAAATATATGTATATCAACATGGATTGATTTTTAAAATTATATTGAATGAAAAAAATTAGTTGCAAAAGGATATATTTAGTTTGATAACACATATATCAATCTTGACAACTCAAAACCATACTATATTATTTGTTGCATTAATTTTGTATCAAGGTTCTTTTTCTACCTAAGATTCTCCTGTTTAATACTATAAAAGAAATCCACAGAAGCATAGGCCTTTTATCTCTGATATCTTGTGATAGAGGAGAGTAAAGATATGCATAGAGTTGTTCAATAGAAACTTTTTGATGTGACCAGTGTGAACCACAAATGAACTTCTTTGCATCCATGCCCGTTTTGCTAATTCTTACTCATTTAGAAAACTTGTAAAATATGTAACCCGTGACAAAACTTCAGTCAGGGATATTAATATTCAAAATGGCAGATCGCATGTATGTTCAGTTAAAGAATAGACTTTAAATTTAAATAAAAATCACATTGAGTCATGATGTTCAGTTATATATACTGTTATTTTCTGCTTAAGTATTTCACGGTGTTTTGTTAAACTGTGATTAAGAGTAAAACAAGTTAAAACTGATGTTTACCTTTTTTTATAACTTTCTTTTTTTGTTTGTTTTTTGGGTTTTTTTTTGTTTTTTTGTTTTTGTCTACTTTTATTATTTTTTATTAAGCAAGTAATATAAATTTATTTTTTGAAAAAGTACTTGCTGTAGATTAAAAATTTTTTGAATCAGCCATAATCCCATTACACTGAGATACCAATTGTTGGTTAAAATTTAATGTATAATCTCCACAATATGTTAAATCTTTTTTTAGGAAATGAAGGCTATGTTCTTTAGCTTGTGGAATATAACTTTCTTATCCAATCATAAGTTTGGGGTAAAGATACGACATTTGAGGTTAACGTTTATTTTTTACTTAAGATTTAACAGTGCTCTCACAAAATATATATTCTAATCAGCCCCCTGCACTGCTTTTGTTTCCTTCCTAGTTGTCTGACGATGGTCGCTATGTCTTGTTGTCAATACGGGAGGGATGTGATCCAGTAAACCGACTCTGGTACTGTGACCTACAGCAGGAATCCAATGGCATCACTGGTAAGTTATCTTTCAAAACACACATAATTATTCCAGGAAGCTCCATTAAAAAGCAATTCTTTTGATCTTCTAATTGATTTCCCAAGAAATCTTCTTCCATTCAGCCACATCATCTCGGTTCATATGATTTTTTTTTATCACTATTATTCCATCAAATGAAGAAGATTGAATGAAACTCTTTGTTGCCTTCAGCATTTTCTCTGCAGATTGAGCTTACCCATATTTTTTGCATGGTTGTGAGTGAAAATGCCCTGTGAGTATTGCAGATGGAGAGTGTTAAGGAGAAGCTGGCCCTTTGGTCTGTAAAGCATTAACAGCTGTCTTGATGTAATGGCGCAGGCTGTCACAGGCAAGATGGGAGACCAGTGAGAATTTACCAGGTTAACAGGTAGTCAGGAGATGGCTCCTCACTACTGAGCCACGTATAATAGCCTGAGCACAATAACAGCCTGATTTTGCTTCCTAAAGCCTCATATATCATGATAATAAGCATAGAACCAGCCAGTTACAAATTCTGGAGATGGTTCATTTTAAATGTTGTTCTCTTCCAACATTTATATCATACCACCACCATCATCAAGCATTAAAGATTTCAACTGCTCGATTTACTGGGCTGAAAATTCCCAGGCCCCAAAACTCTATCAGGGATATACTGGCACCCAGATAAGGACACTAAGCTAATTATACCTTGTTCTGGGTTAATGTAAAATAAATAGATTTTAGAGATGGTTGACACAGATTTTCAAAATATACAATATCGAGTGCATTCTAATTATTAATTAGATTACCTCATTCTTAGTATCGAATCTATATTACATTATGATAAAATATATAAATTGTTTTTATTCATTGGGCACTGCATCTTTTTTAAACTTCTCTGAGCGAGATCTGCATCCTAACATTCTTAGATACTACTGAGCACCATTCACACATGTAGCGGGATGAAGTCAACGACATGTATTCTAGTGTTAAATATCTATCCATTTAATAAAGCTACTTTTTTTTCCTGTTTAAAAAAAAGAAAGGTATACCCACTTTGATCTCAAGATCATCCACGTGAGTTTTCACATTCTCTAAAAAGACTAAACCACCACCCAAGAATTATTTACTTGAGTTGCAAGTCTACGTCTATATAGAGCTGAGCAAACCTCTGAAGATCAAGGCTAAAAGCAACAGCCACAGCTGTGATTGCCTTTCTCCAGTTTATTAAAAATTCCAATTACAGTGCTCTTCCTCCAGAGAGCGCTTTCATTTTCTCTTTATGACTTCATCATATCTTTAAATTATTAGATAGGCTTGTTATTAAAAGATGCAAGTTAACGAATTAAAAAACACAAATTGCTTCATTTACTCCAAATAGAAAGGAAAACTTCATCTACATATTCATATACAGTAATACTTTGGATGAAACTTACGTGTCGACTGAACTTTAGGAAACCCTCTGTTTTCTTCCTAACCTCTTGGTCCTTATCTTTTTTCCCACCTTATATGCTTTTCACCCCTAGCTGATCATTGCTGCATTAGTGAGGAATTAGAGAAGAGAATGTGATACCCAGAGACTGGGATTCCAAAAGGAAGGCACTGCCGAGGTGCGCTGGGCCCTCATCAACAAAATTCTAGATAGTGCAGCCACGGATGGACATGAAGAAGAAGAAAGGGAAACACCTAAGAAACCCTATATGGCCCTGATGCATTCAGATTGGAAGACCCTGTTTACAAAGTAATCCAGATCCTGGCTTGCCTTCCCAACTGGGTCTTTCCTTAAGTTGCTTGCTTGTTGCCTTCTCTGCTTCCTAGGTGATTTTTGTGAAGTTTAAGGGAAGAGCCCAGCACAGAGTAAGGACTCAGTAAATGTTAGCAATTATTATTTTCCAAAGTGTTCCCTTTTTTAATTCTTCTGGAGGAACTTTACAATTATTTTGTCGTGATCTAAACGAATGTCCAACTGTATATTTGACTAGGACCGTGTGTAAACCTATACATTTATTTGAGACTGTGTCTCTCAGAGTTATGTAAGAACCACATATTTCTTATTAAAGTTATTTATAGGTATTTTATGTTTGTGAGATATCGATGGTTTGTGAAAGTATCTGTCAAGATTTAACCAGAGAAGCAGAACCAGTAGGTGATATATATTAGAAGGTTTACTGGAGGCTGGCCCCATGGCCTAGTGGTTAAGTTTGTCATGCTCTGCTTTGGCAGTACAGATTTGGTTCTGGGGTGTAGACCTAAACCACTCATCAGTGGCCATGCTGTGGTGGCAACCCACATACAAAATAGAGGAAGACTGAGACAGATGTTAGCTCAGGGTGAATCTTCCTCAGCAAAAAAAAAAGAGAGAGATTTATTGCAAGGAATTGGCTTATGTGATTGTGGGGCTGGCTAGGTAGGTCTGAAACCAGTAGGGTATTCAACCTACTCATAAGGATATTCAACTGATTGAATCAGGCCCACCCAGATTATCTCAGATAATCTCCTTTACTTAAGGTCAACTGATTATGGTCTTTAATCACATCTACAGAATACCTTCACAGTAACACCTAGATTGGTGTTTGATTGATTAACTCAGACATTAGCCTAGCCAAGCTGACATGTCAAAGACATTACAATAAGCTCGTGGAAAACCACGTGGAGAGGAAGAGAGCAGAGAAGTCTTAACAATACTAACCTAACTTCATTTTTTAATAAGGTTAGTAAACTGACCACTGTTTGGAATTCATTGGGGCATTTAGAAAATAATGTAATATCCTATAAAGAAGAAAGCAGAATTTGAAGTGAATAATGGGATAGCTGGATTTGACGCTGTTGAGTTGCATACTGATGGATTGGGATCAATTTGGAGAGCATTCTTCTGTGATGGCCACTAAATTCTGGGTGTAGTGCTGGGCCCGTCGTCTTTTTTAAATTATTGCTTTACTATCTTTAAATTTGTGGATAATATAAAACTCAGAGTCGTTATTCTTTTAGATGGTGGTCCTGGGATTCTGAAAGCTCTTGACAGTTGCAGTGATTGACCGGTACCAAAAAAGATGAAATGGATGTCAATTTCCAACTTGGGTTCAAGATTGGAGAGAGCAGGATGAGACAAGATTAGAGAGATTGGGTTTTTTTTTTTAATTGATGGCTGGCTCCTTATAAGTCAATGATATTATTATGACTCCAAAGAAACAAGTACCTTGTGTGAGTTTAACTCTTGAAGACATTAAATATGTTTAGTTTATAACAGGAGAGAAATAGCAGATTGAGATAGTGATCATTGGAATTTTTTAAATAATTCCTATTAATTATGGTTGGATATATTGGGACCATAACCATAAGACTTTCAAATCAGATTTTAATTTTAATCTCAGCTCCACCACTGAATAACTGGTGACCCTGAAAAAGTTGTTTTCTCTCTCTTCCTGTTTCCACAACTGCAAGTGGGCAAATAACATCTACTTCATGAGGAGTGATGAAAATGTATACAAGAGGGCTTAGCAGGGTTCCTGGCATATAGTAGGTTCTCAAGTAGTCTTTTCTTTTTTCCTTTTCTTGACTGAAAGGGGACTATTTTGACTCACCTCACTTTGGTTTTAGGTAGCAGAGGAAAAGAGATGGAGGACGCCCTAAAATAACCGTTTATCTTTGGTATCAAAGCTGCTCTAAACACAGATCTGGGTATTGACTTGTTTTCTGCAAGACCAGATTCATAATCAGAAAAGAGTCCTTTCATCAAAGAAAACATAAATAGGTGTGAAAAAATAAATAGTGGGAGACAGAGGGAAATTGTCTAATTCTGCAGGTTGATAATTGAAAATTCAGGGGTTTATATGCCTAGTTGGTGACCATGACTACAGCCCAGTATCTTTTTCTTGCTGTCTCCTTACCTGCTTCTTCGTTTTTGTTATCCTTTTAAACAAAGGGGAAGAATAATTAACATTTAGCTTAAATGCTAAATGTCCTAGTTAACTTTTTTTTAAGATCAGCACCTGAACTAACATCTGTTGCCAATCTTCTCTTTTTCTTCTTCTTCTTCTCTCCAAAGCCCCGCTGTACATAGTTGTATATTCTAGCTGTAGGTCCTTCTGGTTGTGCTGTGTGGGACCCCACCACAGCATGGCTTGATGAGCTGTGCCATGTCCACGCCCAGGATCCTTAACCAGTTGGCCATCGGGCCAGCCCCGCTAGTTAACTATTAAATAAGTTAAATTTGAACAGTTGGTGACTGAAAACTAAATCTAACGTTATGAAATCTTTAATTTTTATATTGTTGAAATTTATACCACTTTTGCTAACCTAAAGCCTTTCTGCTGTGACTTTAATCTTTTTTACCTTAAAGGCAGGGAGAATTATCAGCATTTTCATATAAATTAATTCTTTACTTATTAGGGCTTCCCTAAATGGCCTGTCTGGAATACTAAGTAATTCACTTAGGTAGCTCTTTTCTAACTTTCCTGGCGTCTTTGTCTCCCAAGAAAACCTCTGCCCTGTGTATTTTGAAATGAGAAGCGCAAAAGCACAAAAAGTGGCCATTAGCTACTAGTATTGTAGAAAAAGCCAGCACATGGGGGGAATAAAACTACGTAAATACAAGATGGAAAAAATCTCAGCATCTTGAGAGTTAAGAATTCTCTATGAGGGGCCAGCCTGGTGGCGCAGTAGTTAACTGTGCATGTTCCACTTTGGCCGCTCGCGGTTCGCCGGTTCGGATCCCGGGTGTGGACGTGGCACCACTTGGCACGCCATGCTCTGGTAGGCATCCCACGTATAAAGTAGAGGAAGGTGGGCATGGATGTTAGCTCAGGGCCAGTCTTCCTCAGCAAAAAGAGGAGGATTGGCAGCAGATGTTAGCTCAGGGCTAATCTTCCTCAAAAAAATAAAAATTAAAAAATAATTCTCTGTGAATCTGGATTCCTTTATTGTTTACATTTGTCATGTAAATTTCCATTTCTGTTCCAGACTTACTGACCATCTTCCTACCTGCTGCTTCGTGAGCAGGATCTCTCTCCTCTGACCCTTTGCCTCTCTTTGGAGAACCTCATTTCTGTCCTTACATTGCAGTATTTTAACTTAAGAATAAAATGAACTCTTGTCACAAACTCTGGGCCATTCCCTTTCCACAGGAACTACATTTGAGTCTGGTGGCTGTTTCTTTACCTGTCCGAGCAGGTAACTGCCCTGACTCACCTCGTCCACCACTCTGTAGAAATGGTGCTAGGCTCATCATCTGGGCCTCAGAAGTTTGTGCAGTTTTCCAAACAGATAAGCAGGTCCCCTCCAGAGAGTATTGCACCCCTGTCTGCACTGGCTGCCAGGACATGTTCCGAGCTGCTGTCTTCTTTCTCTGGGGGAAGAGTGATTTCTACCCGAGAAGTTTCCAGGCTTCCTGGTGCTTTTGGTTGATACCCTTCCTTCTACTCCTTCTGCTCCTCTCCCCTCTTCTGATTTCTCTTTCTCTCCATACAAACACCCTTTGTGTGAGGATTTGTGAGCTGCATGAGATCAGAGACTTTGTCTTGTTCTCTGTGGAGTCCCCAGCACCTAGAACAGTGCCTGGCAGATGACAAAGACTCTGTCCTTGACCACAGCTTCGTCAGGCTCCTCTGGGCCGCCTTCTTGACGATACCTTAACCTGGGATCCTTGCGCCCCATCCTCGCTGGGGCTGCACAGCCAATTGTAGCAAGAATCCCACTAAGTCAGTTCAGAGAGAATCCTCTACCCTTGATATCTGAACACCCGTGATATCTGATTAAGTTCGTCATCACCCCCTCCCCCACGTGACATCTGATTACCTTGACCTGCCCTCACCAGAATCCTATTCAGTTGCTTTAGCAAGAAACCCCCTACCCTGATGTCTCCTCTTAGTAACTTTTCATCCATTGACCACCTCGTTCTGCTCATTGGCTGTAAATGCCCAGTTGTCTTCTCTGCTTCTGGAGTTAAGCCCAGTCTCTCTCCCTTATTGCAATAATCTTCTTTACCTCTTTATATAATTCTTCTTATACATCGTATAAGTCTTCTTTTCCACTTTAACAAGTGTCAGAATACTTTTTCTGTAACACAGACTTGGAGTAGGTGGGCACCAGCTTGTCTTCAGTGATTCTCCCTGCCCCTTTAGGGATGGATCCTTGTGCTCAGGTGGCCCCACTTTATAGGCCATCCTCCATCAGAATCTGTTAATTTTCTTGTGAGCATTTTGAATCTTTACCTTTCTGGCCTCCTAAATTTTTTTTAATTAAATTTTTGTCCTTTTTAAACTCTGAGAATGATGAACAGGAACAGACCATGTTTCTCCAGTCCTGTATATTGTATGAGCAGAAGATTTCTGCTTCTCTTTTTCCTGTTCCTTATTTAAAATCAAAAGTGAAGAGGTTCGGAGTTCGATCGGTAGCGGGAGCGGAGAGCGGACCCCAGAGAGACCTGAGCAGCCCCACGGCCGCCGCCGGCCTAGTTACCATCACAGCCCGGGAGGAGCCGCAGCTGCCGCAGCCGGCCCCAGTCGCCATCACCGCAACCATGAGCAGCGAGGCCGAGACCCAGCAGCCGCCCGCCGCCCCCGCCCTCAGCGCTGCCGACACCAAGCCCGGCACCACGGGCAGCGGCGCAGGGAGCGGCGGCCCGGGCGGGCTCACATCGGCGGCGCCTGCCGGCGGGGACAAGAAGGTCATCGCAGCGAAGGTTTTGGGAACAGTAAAATGGTTCAATGTAAGAAACGGATATGGTTTCATCAACAGGAATGACACCAAGGAAGATGTATTTGTACACCAGACTGCCATAAAGAAGAATAACCCCAGGAAGTACCTTCGCAGTGTAGGAGATGGAGAGACTGTGGAGTTTGATGTTGTTGAAGGAGAAAAGGGTGCGGAGGCAGCAAATGTTACAGGCCCTGGTGGAGTTCCAGTGCAAGGCAGTAAATATACAGCAGACCGTAACCATTATAGACGCTATCCACGTCGCAGGGGTCCTCCACGCAATGACCAGCAGAATTACCAGAATAGTGAGAGTGGGGAAAAGAATGAGGGATTGGAGAGCGCTCCCAAAGGCCAGGCCCAACAGCGCCGGCCCTACCGCAGGCGACGGTTCCCACCTTACTACATGCGGAGACCCTATGGGCGTCGACCACAGTATTCCAACCCTCCTGTGCAAGAAGTGATGGAGGGTGCTGACAGCCAGGGTGCAGGAGAACAAGGTAGACCAGTGAGGCAGAATATGTATCGGGGTTATAGACCACGATTCCGCAGGGGCTCTCCTCGCCAAAGACAGCCTAGAGAGGATGGCAATGAAGAAGATAAGGAAAATCAAGGCGATGAGATCCAAGGTCAGCAGCCACCTCAACGTCGGTACCGCCGCAACTTCAATTACCGACGCAGATGCCCAGAAAACCCTAAACCACAAGATGGCAAAGAGACAACAGCAGGCGATCAACCCGCTGAGAATTCGTCCGCTCCCGAGGCTGAGCCGGGCGGGGCTGAGTAAATGCCGGCTTACCATCTCTACCATCGTCCGGTTTAGTCATCCAACAAGAAGAAATGAATATGAAATTCCAGCAATAAGAAATGAACAAAAGATTGGAGCTGAAGACCTTAAATGCTTGCTTTTTGCCCGTTGACCAGATAACTAGAACTATCTGCATTATCTATGCAGCATGGGGTTTTTATTATTTTTACCTAAAGATGTCTCTTTTTGGTAATGACAAACGTGTTTAATGTAAAAAAAAAAAAAAAGCCTGTTTTTTCTCAATACACCTTCAAAGGTTTTTAAATTGTTTCATATCCGGTCAAGTTGAGATTTTTAAGAACCTCATTTTTAATTTGTAATAAAAGTTTACAACTTGATTTTTTCAAAAAAGTCAACAAACTGCAAGCACCTGTTAATAAAGGTCTTAAATAATTGTCAAAAAAAAAAAAAAAGTGAAGAGGTTCGTCCCATGGCATAGTGGTTGGGTTTGGCACACTCCACTTGGGTGGCATGGGTTCAGATCCTGGGTGTGGACCTACACCACTTGTCAGCCATGCTGCAGCAGCAACCCACATATAAAGTGGAGGAGGATTGGTACAGATGTTAGCTCAGGGCTAATCTTCCTCAAAAAAAAAACAAAGAGGAAGATTTGCAACAGATGTTTGCTTAGGGCTAATCTTCCTCAGCAAAAGAAAGAAAGAAAGAAAAATCAAAAGTGAGGTATGAAGGTATCACTTAGGACACCAGGCTGGCATGATGTTTTATTAGTTCTGCAATAGAAAAGACAGCTGAGTCTTGGCTCCTGTGATTCTAATGTGATCCATGCCTGCAGATTCACTGAAATTAATCATCCTGAACCTTGCAAGAAAATGCTTTGTGTCTGGATTTTCTTAGTTACATTTTCTGTGCTTTTCTACACCCAGACTGTTTCTTTTGAATTATATATGTACCTTGTTTCTTAAGTTTGTTGTAAATAGCCCTATTTTGAATATATATAAAGTTACTTCCTATAGACTAAATTTAGAATAAATTTTCACATATTGTCTACATTACAGTTAAATATGGGATCTTAGAGCTGTCTCTTTTCTTTCAAATATGCGGACTTTTAAAAATTTCGTGAAAACTTAATTTATACCCTGAAAATATAAGTGGCGGTTTTCAACATACTTTTATGCATATTTAAATTAGTATGATATATTTCTAAATATTTTCATGTGAAAAGTGGAAGAGACTGCTATGTTTTTTAAAATTTAAATTTGGTTACTTCTATTGTCTTTACATGATCAACAAATATATGTAATGATCAGTCTGAAATGTAGGATGATGTAAATGTTATACTTAGTTATGAGGCAGACATGTATCAATGCTCCACTTTGTGCCAGGTGCTGTGTTGGGTGATAGAGGTGATGACAGCCCGTCCCCTCATCCCTGCCCATCAAGTGTCCTCTGCAGGCTGGACAGTAGCTGTGAGATTGCCAGTGCAGGGTTTCAGGGCATATCAGCGGTGCTGTGACCGAGAGCACATGCCCAGGATCAGAGCTGGGACGTCTCTGAGTTTGAAAACTCTAAATTCCCTCCCTTTCCTCTGTGTTTTCTTCCGTTCGTTCCCTTTTCTCTTTGATTCTTTCATTTTTTCTGTAGAAGGTCAGACACTTTGTTCCCTATTTTATATCAGCAGCAAAAAAAGATGCTGGCCATTTGGCCCCCTTTTTTGGGGGGGGCGGTGAGGAACATTTGGCCCTGAGTTAATATCCATTGCCAATCTTCCTCTTTTTGCTTGAGAAAGACAGTCCCTGGGCTAATATCCGTGCCAGTCTTCCTTTATGTTTTGTATGTGGGACGCCCCCACAGCATGACGTATGAGCGGTGCTAGGTCTGCGCCTGGGATCCGAACCTGTGAATCCTGGGCCACTAGAGCAGAGTGCAAACTTAACCACTATGCCACTAGGCTGGCCTTTGGCCCTATCTTGAATAAGTTTAAAATTATATCAGAGGTTTTTAAATAGAATCCTTAGGAAGCAATTGTTAGGTGAAAAGAACTATAAATGTCTGAAATCCCTGTTAGTAACGTAACACCCTTCTGCTTCAATGTAGCCATCCTCAAAATGGGCCAGAAGTGGCCTTTGTTCATGTCGCAGCATTTATGAAGTGTTTGGGAGGAAAAGGTGGATGGTGCTGACATACTGATTTTTATAAGGAAATATCAGCTTATCCTTTACTTCTTCCAGACTTTCACTAACCTGTCTCTCTGCTTTTTCCTTATTTGCTGAAAGTTTGATCATTTTAGATTGATGACATTTTCGTCACTCACCATGTCTTCATTTTAATGCTTTCATGAATTATTGAAAATTGGTTTTCTACAATGTAAGAAATTAGTCTACTCTACATGCTAACACATGATGAAAGGAAGCTCGGTATTTGTCAGACATTTAAATTGTTCATTCTGCCATCTCTGGCTAATGCAATGTGGATGACCTCTTGTTTCTAGGGAGCTAAGAAAATATTGACTTCATGCTTCATGCCTGGTGGGGCTGGGCATCTTTTTAGGGGTGGAGTGGAAAGAAGGAGATAAACATTCGAGAAGCTTTAAACAGATGAGTTGTCCAAAGTTTAGCAAAGTCATCTGAGCATTAAAAGCCAGACCAACAGGGCTTCTGTGAGAGGCAGGGAATTATTAGAAAATAGTGTATATTTCAGAGTGGGAATGCAAAAAAACCAATGAGAATTAGAACATCAAAAGACAGTATAAAAATAAGAAGCAAAACGTGAATTTTGAAGTAAAATAAGAAGTAATAGTATTAACATTAGTATTTTTACTAATTATAAAATTAGTGATTATAAGGGCTTTTCCTAGGAAAATTGCTGTGTGCTGTGAGAGATGGAAATTAGATTTTCAAAGCTCGCTGTTGGCATGTTGTGCTATGCAGAAGTCACATTTAGCTTATTTTTGTCATTTGAAGAATGCTGGGGTTATTTGGAATAGTAGGAAGTATTGTTTATTTAGCATCTTCTGTGTGCCAAATCCTGAGCTACGAATGTAGCTATTTCATTCAGCCTTCTCAACAACCTCTGAGGAGCACGTGTTGTTAGCCCCAGGAAACTGATGCAGGGGAAGTCAATTAGCTTTCCTGATACTATTGAAAGATTCAGACCCAGGTCAGTTGAGCTCCCATGCCATGTTCCCGTGCTCTAACCATCACCGTGTGGCAGCTGTGCTGGAAGGAAGGCAGCAGGCCAGGGAGCACAGGAAGAGCAGGCTTCTGCCCACCTCCGTCTCACAGCATGATCCATGCTTTGCATTTCTCGTTGTTCCATGAGAAGGCTTTAATGTTTTATAAAGTATAAAAGCACTTTTTAGCTCCTGTTATTAGAGAGCTTACAAAACATTTTCTATGAAACATGGTCAATACCATTGAATTTCAAAGAAAGCAGTAAAACTAATGACTTTGCTCTGGGGAAAGCATAAGATGACTTATTTTAAGCTAATCTTCACTCAGTAAACAAATCATCCCCCCACTGAGAAGCAGGTTTATAAAAAGTAATTTTAACTTTACTGCAGAGACGTCTGGAAATTGAATTCTGTTGACTTCAGAGTGAATAATGCCACTTACAGACAAAAGGACCTCAGAAAAGGTGGGCAAAAAGTGAAGTGGTTCTGGAATTTAGCCACATCTTTTTTCTTTTTTCCTGAAGAAATTTTCTGTTTTCCATTTAAATCAATAGTGTTCTAAATTGTGAATAGCAAAACTGAAAGAGCCCCATTGTTCAACTGAAATGCCATTGCTCTTGAATTATTTCCTAGCGGAAGCCCTGAGGAACAGGAGTTTCAGGAGAGTAAAACGATTTCTCCAGCTCCCTGTTTAAACACGCTGCCCTAGGAGGGCCTGGACTTTGAAGTGCTTTTCAGATTTTACAGCTGGATTTGTGTCAATCCAGCCATGTTTCTAAATCTGAATAAATTTGTGACTTGTAGTCTGTATTTATGACTAAGGTTAGTGCTTCAGAATTTGGTGGTAGATAATGCCCACAAACTTTGTTGTTTTGGTGTTCATTGGAGCTTGATTATTTAAAACAAGTGTGCCACATCTTCAGGCTCACCTGATTATGCAGAGATACTGAAGGAAATTTCTACTGTGTTTTGCCTTTGGTGGATATTCAGTGACTTTTTTGCCGGGAGTAGGGTCATAATAAATACCTCTGCGATGGCAGCAAGGCCTTTTCAGGCAGAAACCATAAGATGGTTACTATGAGAAATAAAGGTTTCACATCAGGAAATGTTTTGTTGTCAGGAGAACATTTAAGGAATCTGACATTTCCCTGAACCAAGTCTCTGTATCTACAAATATCATAGTCCAGAAAATTGAGTTTCATCTTTCTTATTATAAATAAATGTACCTTTCTGATTATCTGCAAATTTCGCATTGCCAGCTAATTTTTTACTTATGCTTCTAAGGAATGGTTTTTAGGTTTTTTTCCTTTTAAAGCATTGTTTTATGTAAACTAAGGTACACTTATCTTTGAGTGGTCATCTGCTTTTGAGGTTAGCAGTTTGTCCCTGAAAAAAAAAATTTGTATCTCGAATGCAGAGGTTAACCTTTTATGAAAATTAATTAACTATAAGGACTTCTGTCTGAAGGAGTTTGGCAGATTATATATTCTGAATCACCTCCCAATTGAAATGCTATGAAAAGCCTATAAAGCATCGTTTGAAGTATATTGCTCAGTTGGCACAAAAAAAGAGAAATCATAGAGACTGAAGATAAAATGAAAGCAGGAATCTTGAATAGTCCCTGAGTGTTTCTGCTGGGCTTCCCTCTGATGCCACGTAGGGCAATGGGGATGGAAGATAAAGCCTCTGCTTCTCCATGCATGTGGAGAGTCTAGTGAGAGATACCCTCAGTGTAAGGGTGATTGAGAAATAAACCTCCCAGTGGCAGAGCCGCGGCCTAAGGAGCAGGGAGGGTGTAGGAAGGAAACCTACCGTCTTTACCTTGGCACTGGGGAAGGAGAAGGGGAGGCAGGGTGTGAATTCTCCTAGATAAGAAAGGCTGAGCTTCACGTGGGTGCAGGGTATCTTGACTGTCCCTGTGAGGTCCAAAACTCCCCACGCCAGGAATTTCATTTAAAGTGCCTCCCAAGAATCAAACAGAAGCTGAAAACAAATCTTCTCTGGAAGAGTGCCACTTCAACTCAGGCCTCCAAGAATTTCTACAGATCATGTTTCAAGGGAAATCAGTTCACAGTCAGAAATCACAAATCAGATGAAGAAATTCACCAACGTGAGAAATAGAGCCAGCAGAAACACCACAGTGGAATTATCAGATTCCTAATGTAAAATAAGTGCATTAAACAAGCTTTTAAAAGTAAATGATTAATGTGATGCTGCTTTTATAAAAAATAAGCAAGAAAGAAGATACTGTAAAGAATGACCAAACAGATTTTGAAGAGGACTAAGTAGAACTTCTGCAAATAAAGAATATGATTGTTAGCATTAAAAAAATTCAGTTATTCAGATTAAAGACTGTTCTTCAGGTTAAAGAAGATATTAGACATACCTGAAGAGAGAATTAATGAAGTAGAATATAGATGTAAAGAAATTACCTAAAATGCAACCCACCAAGAGGTGAAAAGCATATGAGTGGTTAAGAGACATGGAAAAAAACAAATCTTTCCAGCAATGATAAACTACATAATTGGGACCAACCATTCTGCAGAGGACAACTGGCCCAAGATATTATCATGAAAATGAGTTAGCTGTCTTAATATCAAAGCATACTTTAAAAAGCATTATTAGAGATAAAACTTCATAACCATAGAAGGTTCCATTCAGTTTTATGAATTATATTAAATATAATAATTCTAACTTTGTGTATCTAGCAGCATGTTTTCAAAATAGAGCAAAAGTTAACAGAAATACAAGTAAAAACAGATAATTTTTACAATCATAGAGGAACATTTTAACAGAACTTTCCTGTGACTGATAGAAAAAAAATGGCCCCAAAAATCAGTAAATATATAGATTTGAACAATATCATTAACAAATGACTTAAGAGACATATTTATCATATCACACCTAAAGGCTGCAAAATACACATTCTTTTCAGTCACATACAAGAACATTTAAAAATCATTTAAAGAAAAAACGTTAGGCCATAAAGCTTTCCTCAACAAATTTTAAAAGATTGAAATCATACAGAGGATGTTCTTTGAGCACAATAGAGTTTAGCCAAAAGTTAATAACGATAACCATAGGATGAATAATCTCACAAACATAATGTCAAGTGAAAGAAGTCAGACATAAAAGAATACATGTTGTATGGTTTCATTATATATGAAGTTCAAAAATAAGGCTAAATTAGACTATAGTGTTTATGGATACATATTATGGCAGGAAAAGAACAAAGGAAAGTAAAGTGATTACCATAAAAGTCAGGATGATGATTAGTTTTGTGGGGGAGAGGGGCTTGTTCAGAGCATCATAGTGCAAGAAGTTCCTCTTCATTCTTTTCTAAAAAATGTATTGACTATCCTTATGTGAATAGAATTTTAGAATAATATGGTCAAATTCCTTAAAAATCTCATTTGGATTTTTATTGGAATTGTGTTAAATTTATAGATTTCCCCTAGGATTGTTTGCACCTTTGAAATATGTGTTCCCAGTTATTCAGCTTTTATTTGTTGTGTTGTTTTTAAGATTCCTCAGAAACATTTTAGAGCTTTTTTCATACAGATTTCACATTTCGTGTTAGGTGCATTTCTAAATATTTTATTAATTTTGCTTCTATTGTTAATGAGGTGTGTCCCCCACCCCCCACCATACTTTCTAACTGGTTATTGGTAACGTGTAGGAAAACTATAGATTTTTTTAACTGCTTATTATTAGTTTTAATTTCAATTGTTTATTTTAAAATAATCTTTGTTCTGTTGTTGTGGGGTAGGTATTAGCAGTCATTTAATAATAATTTTCACATTCACTTACTGTTCCTCATTTACAGTTGAGAAAATGAGGCTTAGCAGAGGATAAAAAGATCACTCGAGGTCACACAACTGAACAGTGGTGGAGGTTCTAATCCAGTTATATCTAACTGAAAAACTCTCTTTCTACCATGGGATTACATTTTCCCTCATAAATTTAATTCAACAACAAATGATATAGAGATATTATGCAACAGAGGTGAAGGAGAGAGTGAATGTAAAATCACCAGGGATATAAATGAACTATCCAAATTAATATAGCAATTTCACTGTGAAATTGAAGGTAGGAGATTAAGTGGAGAATAGCTAAGATCTAACATTGCCTCTCAGTCTTTAGAGGTCAAAGGACATTTTTGTTTATAAAACTTTTGAGATGTACTCTGAACCTTTGTGTCTGATACATTGTGAAGCAGATGTCTTCTCAGTGCGTTTTTTTTTTTAAATATTAGAAGTGGCATTTAGTGAACCATTTAAATGATGATGATAGTGGACACCTTTAAGATTATTTTAGTAATGACCATCTCCAGACTGGTTCTTAGGACTAAAGGACTGGAAAGTATTCCTCCTTTCGTTCAACACCAATTTTATTTTGCGTCTTTGAAGTCCCAGCCACTCTATGTAGGTGCTGAGTATTAAATAGTGAATAAAAAAAGGTAAATTATAAACAAACATATAAGCACATATCTTGAGAAAAGTGCTGTGAAGAAATGATCTGGGTGCCAATCAGAGGTGCCTTGCCTTTGAGAGTGGGCTAGGCAGAGAAAACAGCCTGTGACAAGGCCCTGAGGCATGTTTTAAGGAACCTAACAAAAGCCACTGTCGCCAGAGGACAGAGGGTGAGGTGAAAGTTGGAAGAAGCTGACGTTGGCTAAGTGGGCAAGGATTGTAACATACAGGACCATGGAGACCGTGGAAAGGAATTTGCATTTTATTCAAAGAGTAATGGGAAGTTTCTAGGAAAGGCACCAACACTGACCAATTTAGGATATTAAGACATTGTAGTGGCTGTGTACCGAGAAGATCAAGAGCGGCAGTGGGAAGACCAGGCGGGAATCTGATGCTGCAGACCAGGGTGTCTGACCCTTGGCTCTGTTGATGTTTTGGGCAGGCTAATTCTTGGTTGTAGATGCTGTCCTGTGCACTGAAGCACACTTTGCAGCATCTCTGTCCTCTACCCACTAGCTGCTAGTTGTAACTCTCCTCTCACCTTCCAAGTTGTGACAACCAAAAATGCCTGCAGACCTTTCCGAAAGTCCGGGGTGGGGCGGTCAAATCGTCCTGGTTGAGAGCCACTGCCATCGACCAGGAGTGACCTAAGGAAGACTTGGAATGGGGTGATGGCAGCAGAGGTAGAGAGAGGCACTCAGATTGGAGACACACTCAGGTGGAAGAGGGTTTACCAGATTACTCAGGGTAGTGGGCAGAGAGGAGATCGCTCATTGCCAGGCTTTTCAGGAGAAGCTTCCTTCCCATTTTTTAAAAAACTTAAAATTTACCCACGTTTGTCCTTGCTCTTTGTCAAGCCTTGGAACTTGCAAATATTGTGTCTGCTGTGTGTTCTATACACAGAAAAGATCCACCCTCCCTCCCATTGCACACAAACCGCGTTTTCAAACACTGGAGAAGTGACCTGGGGCTTGGTCTTTCGCCAGGAATCCTGACGTGGGTAAAGCTGATCGATAACTTCGAAGGGGAGTATGACTACGTGACCAACGAGGGGACGGTGTTCACCTTCAAGACGAACCGCAATTCTCCCAACTATCGCCTGATCAACATCGACTTCACGGACCCTGAGGAATCTAAGTGGAAAGTGCTTGTTCCTGAGCACGAGAAAGACGTCTTAGGTAAGACTGCTGCTTGAAAATTGGGCTTTTGTTCTTGCTGAGAACGTCACCAAGTTGGGGCATCTCTCGTTCTCTGGTGACAGGTTACAAGGTAAAGAACCTTTGACCTCTAATCCTCAGGAATAAAGTGTCTAAACGGCACAACCAAGTATTTACTGTATGGCGTCTTTGTAGTTAGTACAATACCATGCACGGTCTTCATAAAAACCCTGAAGGTGTGAATCCAGACTTTCAAAGGTAGTTTTTTTTAAAATATCAATTGTTTTTGTCTAGTTATTGGCTGATGATAATCACTAACATTTAATCTTTTAAACCATTTGGATTCAGAATCCTTAGCTTTTAGCTTTTGAATAGCCTTTGGCCGTTTGTATTATACCTATTATAGATCTTAGAGTGGAGTTACAGTCCCCTTATTAGAAAAGAAAATAGACTATTGTCAGATTTAATTGAAATCTGTTGCAGTTGCTGCTGTGTGCACTGAGCTACATTCAACTTTTCAGAACCTCACTTCTGTATCAATCATGTTTCAGAATGCCTTTAAGTTCCCTGTTATTCATTTTCTCTGTGATTTTCCAAAAGCGATATGCTGCTTTATAAAGTATTTATTGCCTGAAAGCTGGATTTGATTAGAATAAGACTCGCTAATTTTGCCACTACTTTTTACACAAAAGGAGCGTCCAGTACCTTCAAGCCAGTGAAGAGTTTGCTTGTTGAAGGTGAACTTCTGCTGACGGGTTGAATGAGGGTAAAATCTAGGACCGTCCCCAAACGCGAAGGTGGAAGATACGTAGTTAGGAAAAGAATTCCTTTTGAGGTCTGCAGAGTGGCCCCGGCTCAGATAAAGCAGTCCTCACATGTGTTTTTCAGTGAATTAAAGCACAGGAATGGAGTCAGACAGATCCAGGTTCATGTCCTGGAAAGGTCAGGAGCTCTTCCTCCCTTGGCTCAAGCCGGGGTGCTCTGTGCCTGGCAGCTATTTAAGCCTGGCCTTGCATAGTGGGTGGACGGGGAAGGGGGGCGCATGATGACAGCAGACTCAGGGAGTGATTCCCGTGGGGCTCCTGCGGCCGGTGTCTCTGCAGTTCCCTGGGCCCTGGAGGAGGCACTGCTGTGGGTGTTTGCTTGAGATTCTCCTCAGCCCCTGGGCATCCAGCAGCGCCCTCCACCCTCTTCTGTCTTGAGGTCTCCACACCCCTTCAGGCAGTTCTATTAGATGGAACCCAGGACAACGTCATCTGTGCTCTTTCCTACAAAAATCACATCTGCAACCCCTAGGCAGCAGCCCATCCCGGGCTCTTCCCCTCATACTTAGTCAGCCCTTCTGCCTTCTGGATGTTCCGGTCACAGTCCCTTTAGCTTCTGGGTTTCGATTAGGCACCAGCGCTCTGTCTCTGTCAGTCTGGGGTTCTCCCCAGTGGGAAGGGGGACTCACAGCCTGACTGGGGATCTTCCCAAGGGAATCTCTTCACCTGTCTTCTCAAAACCTTCCAGTCACTCTCTGACCCTCCTTTATATCTGGTTGAGTCGTGGAACAGGTTTTTGGCCGTTTCCTTTCACATCTGTGTGTGAGCAATCTGCTTCGCAGTGACTTTGGTAGCCTGATGGCTTCTGTCCAAACTGAGACAGAACGTCCGCCCAAGGATGGTAAGAGGCCACATTCAGTGAGTGCTTCCCAAGCGCCACGTGAGTTGATCTCATGCGTTGGTGGGTCCGAGTGAGACTTTGGTGGCATAAGTCTTTGTGTAGGGTGCCCTGGGTGCTTTTCAGGTGCAAGTTAGGGTGGAAGAGTGATTCTCATATGGGGATTCATCAGAGATGAAAATATGTCCTAAGACGTGTGAATTTTCTGCCTTTTAAAGCCAAAAAAAAAAGTGGTTTTAACTGTGCCTTAAGGTGACATCCTCTCTCACTTGTAGATCTAAAGAAATGCAAATCGGTGCTCAGAGATTTTGGGGGGTGATATATTTTTATACCCTTCCTACTGGAAGGTTATAAGTTCTTTAGACTGGAAAGGGGAAACCTTCAATATTCACTAGAACTCATCAATTCAAAGAGAAGCACAGTAGAATTTGCTATATATCATTAGCACAGAATGCCCTATTGAGAATAAAAACTGGAGATGAGTCATAAAGTACTGCTGTAAAGTCAGAGCTTTTATTAACGACAGACTACAAATCACCTTGTCCTTTTCTGATTCACTTTGTCTGTTTTATAATTCTGATGTACTCGTAGTCAACACAGATTGATTTTTCTTTGACAGAAATAATTTACTTCAATTTCCCCCCCCATACTTTCTTTAAAATATGAAGGCCATATGAAATATATTGCTTGATTGAGACAGTTTAAAAAAGTTGAATTGGGCAATGAACAAATTACTTTTAGACGTAAGAGTTCTTATCCTCACCTGAGGAAAAGTTTGCTGTGATAATCTAAACAGCCCGGTGGGATCGAGGCCCCTGGTGATGCTGAGTTCCTTCTGGCTTGTTCATGTCTTATTCATGTTGATAATTGATCACGTTATAAGCATGAACTACAGGTTTCTTAGGTTATAAAAGTAAGCAGTGTCCAGAACCCCACCACCACACCCCCCACCATGAAACCCAAAAAGGCTTGTCTTTTCCACATTTGAGCTGTTACCTGCAGCCTTGTCCTTGCTTCCATTTACCGCAGCATCTCTCCCTCCAGATGGCCTGTCCTTACCTCATGCTGATCTTGTCCAAAATGAAATGGATTGTGCTCTGTGCCTGCCGTTCTGTTTTCTCCTTTCCCCCATCACCTCGCTCACCTCCACTCTCCCAGCTCTGTCACTGACAGCACGGTTACTCAACTCAGAACCCTGGAAATTCGGGAGGATTCATTTCTCTACCTTACTCTCTCTATCCCCACAGTCGCCAAATCCTGGTGATTCTTCTTGGAAAATGCCTTTCATTTCTTTCCTTTCCTCTCCGAACTTTATCCGCAGCTTGATTTGATTTGACTGGGATATTGCAGTAGTGTTCTTCCTGGTCTCTGGTCCATCCTTCCGTATCCGTCCATTATTCTACATCCTTCACTGGTGTCATCTTTATTTATGTCACCCTTCTGTCCAAACAGTAGCTCCTCAGTAACAGCTAAGTCAGAGCTAACCTCCCCTCTACCTGGCTCACGGAATCGCCATCAGACCACCGCCACCATCGCCACCCACCCCAAACTGAGCAGCTTTTTTCTTCTTAAAAATGGATCTCTCACTTGTTCTGTTTACCAGTCTCGCTCCCTCCCTTCTTTCCTGCTGTTCGTTCCTGTTCCTTCTCTCTCCTCTTTCCTAGCTCTGACCTTCATTCATTGAGTCATCTGTCTTCCCACCACCTTGTCCCCCAGAGGGCTGTCCTGTTCTGACACCACCCTCGGCACCCCCCCATCGCCACACCCGTGTATTTGAGGTGCAGCTCAGCACCTGCTTAAGGGCTGTCACTTGATTTGGGTCCCTACCTACCACTCACTTTCCTTTGTTTACACACTACTACTTGTATTTTTATAAGATTGTGTCTCTAGGGCAGAAGTGACGTATCTTCTTATAGCTCTAGCACCTTGCAGGGTGTCTGGCACATACCAAGGGCTTGATACATTTTTGTCAAATAAACAACCCTGACAGACATGGGTCATGATTTGGGTTTTGTTGTTTTCCTCCTGATATCTCCTATAACATGATATTGGACACAAAATGGGCAGGCAGGGTTATTTGTAGTATGCATTATCTGGATTATCACAATCCCATGGCTCAAGGTGGAGAATGTTTTGTTTCATCTGCACTAGACAATGACGAATTATTAAAGGAATATGCTCGGGGCCAGCCCAGTGGCACAGCAGTTAAGTCACACGTTCCGCTTTGGCAGCCCAGGGTTTGCTGGTTCAGATCCCAGGTGCAGACATGGCACCACTTGTCAAGCCATGCTGTGGTAGGCGTCCCACATAGAAAGTAGAGGAAGATGGGCATGGATGTTAGCTCAGGGCCAGTCTTCCTCAGCAAAATAATGAAAATAAAGGAATATGCTGAAAACTATGAATGATTAAAACCAAATATAAAGTCACTTTGCAAGTCTCATTGCTGCATAGCCCCGTGTGTAGCTCAAGAACTATTGTTCAATGAAATAAATGTTTTGCTAATTTTCGAAACTACATTAGGTTTAATCCACCCATATCTTTTCAGAATGGGTAGCTTGCGTCAGGTCCAACTTTTTGGTGTTATGCTACCTCCATGACGTGAAGAACATCCTACAGCTTCACGACCTGGCCACTGGTGCTCTCCTCAAGACCTTCCCGCTGGACGTCGGCAGCGTGGTGGGGTACAGCGGCCAGAAGAAGGACACAGAAATCTTCTATCAGTTTACTTCCTTTTTATCTCCAGGTGAGAGTCTTTTCGCCAGTGTTGTTCAATTTAAAAATCACACTAATGTTTGGGTTTCTTTCGGGAAATGGAAATGTAATGCTGTGTTATTGAAAATCACATATGCTGCATTACAGCCAAAATTACTTCCTGGGAGTAAAACAGTAAAACAGACGCTCAGAGCAAAGAGAAAGGTGCAGCCCTCAAACCATACTCTCCTTTCTCTTATATCCTGAGTTCTGTTCTGGGGACGGGACCAACTGTTGTTTTAGGCTGATTTGAAAAATTGGTATGAACAAATATGACCTTAGATTCAGCCTTTAGTCTTTGTATACCAGGACACACGCAGTGCAGATAACTAAAAGCATAAAATAAAAATCTGTAGTCACATCTGACATTAAAAAACTTATTTCTAGAATAAACTGAGAATAAATTCTGCTTTTGTTAAACTGAATTAAAATATAATTCTAAAAGTATACTCTTACATCATTTAGAAAAAAAGTTTGTTACTTGGGTCTAGTAGAGAAGAAAAAAATGCTTGTAAATTGTGATTTTACATTTCACAGTATGGGTTAATTTTCCCCAAAGCAAACATAGCTCTCTTTTTAACTTTTTTTGACTTGGTCACACTCATTTTGCTTTGTTTTGTTTTTTTCCTGCTTCTCCACTTGGCTGCACTGTTTTTGTTATAACCGAAGCCATAACGCACACTCTGAGTTGTCCCAGGAGTCTGGCTCCATTGGCAGTTTGCAGTTGACTGGGCAGACCCTATCCTAAAGGCAATCTGGCTGAAATAATTTCTGTACTTTCCTTGTTTGTTTTTTTGGAGTTTTGGTTTTTTTGTTTTGAGGAAGATTAGCCCCGAGCTAACATCCGCCCACCAATCCTCTTCTGTTTGCTGAGGAAGACTGTCCCTGAGCTAACATCCTTGCCCATCTTCCTCTACTGTATACATGGGACGCTTACCACATCATGGCTTGCCAAGCAGTGCCATGTCCGCACCCGGGATCCAAACTGGTGAACCCTGGGCTGCCAAAGCAGAATGTGCAAACTTAACCACTGCGCCACCAGGCTGGCCCCCTCCTTGTTTGTTTTTTAAGCTCCTTCACAGCCCTTTTTGTCCTGCCCAGTTTTGTTACAGTAGTTAGTCCTCGGCAAATAAAGCAGACATAGGGGAGAGCCAGGCAGGGGTTAAAGTGGCTCCATCCTTCTGGGGTTTAGCCAGCTGACAGTGATGTCTCAGCCACTTTTTTTTTGTGCCTCGGAGTCACAGAGTAGGCAATCTATAAGGAATCTTATCGTCATGACAGGTGCTGTCAGAGTTATTAAAACCAAAAGAGTGATGTTCTGTAGGCAGGTCTGATGGTATACCTGGGACACCCAGCTGGCTTTCCTTGTCCATATGCCATTTAGAGTCTATAGGGGGGCTCGGAGAAGTGCCCATGAGGATGTGGAAACCATGCCCAGGGCCAGGAGTCTGGGTGTCAAGAAGCCTCCATCAGAGTGTCCTGCCTCTCACCCCTCCTCCTCCAGAGCCTAGGGTACAGTGGCAGCCAGTGGACATGACCCAAGAAAAATCTGTTTCCTCCAGATAGCCATTCCCAACCCACTGCTGCAGAGTCCACAGTTTATTTCCTCAACTTAGACTGGTTCCAGAAATTTTACTTTGGAAAATCTCATAGCATAAACCGTTTAAATGGATAAAGGGCAATAAGGACAACAGAGTAAGGGTGAATCACTTGCTCTTAATAAAAGCCAGAGTCCCCACAGGCCTGTAAACCACCTTCAGTGACCCCAAGTGGCCATTTATTTCAGGAACAAGCTCGTCATTACCTGGGGGAGAAAGGGCTCGTTGTCCTAGTATAAAATGATGGGTTCTTTGCCAAGCAGTGAAATATTATCTGTGGCCGTGAAGTTTGAAAAGGGAAGTGTGTTCTTAGCTCTGTAGTGCCAGGCAGCTTCTGAGCAAGCTTTAATTTGTTACTGTAACGCTTTGTTCTTCTCCTTTGTCTTTTCTTAGTCATTTTGCCTTGAGCTTTTTCTTTTCTTTCCTTAATACAATTTGATATCTAAAACCAGAGAACGGGGCTTCCAGACTCAGGCCTTCTGGTCCAAATGCAAAAGTGGCCATCAGGTAATTAAACTAGATCTCTCGGAAGCAAGAATGGTCAGTGTGTGTACCTACACAGCCGTACACCTACGTGTCAGCATACTGGCTGTTGTGCGCTGGTCTCTGAAGGTTCGCTGTCCACTACTGCAGTAAACAATAGGAACTAAATTTTAAGTAAAGCCCCAGGGCCGAAAATAACTGCAGCTCCAGCTGCTATGGACACGTGGTGCATCTGGCAGATGCACACCAGCTGACTTTGTTTCCCATGGAGGTACATAGTGGAGACATGTCTGGGCCCAAGCCATTTTGGACTTTTGTACCTTGAGTCACACTTGGGAGAAAGCGGGGGGCCGGGGCAATTTGGAGGACAATGCACTTATTCCCTGTGACTCAGACCACTTAGTGGTTGAGCTAATTAATTCTGTACTCCTGCAACTTCGAAGGGTTGTCTGTGGTTAGCTCCAAACAGACTTGCGCATTGTAGTAATCCAGTACAGCAGTCCCAGGTGCGTGGACCTGGGAAACAGAGATGAGAAATCAAAGAACCTTTCCCAGACTGTTGGGGAAAGACAAAAAAAATTTTTTTTTTTTTTGAGGAAGATTAGCCCTTAGCTAACATCTGCTGCCAATCCTCCTCTTTCTGCTGAGGAAGACTGGCCCTGAGCTAACATCCGTGCCCATCTTCCTCTACTTTATATGTGGGACACCTACCACAGCATGGCTCTCCAAGTGGTGCCGTGTCTGCACCTGGGATCCGAACTGGCGAACCCTGGGCTGCCAAAGCAGAACGTGCACAGTTAACTGCTGTGCCACCGGGCCGGCCCCCCAAAAATATTTTTAAGACTTAATTTTTTCTGGAGCAGTTTCAGGTTTACAGCAAAATTGAGGGGAAAGAACAGACATGTCTCATATACCCCTGTCTGCACACATGCATAGCCTCCCCCATTATCAACATCCCCCACCGGAGTGGTACATTTGTTACAGTCGATGAACCTGCATGGACACATCATCATCGCTCAAAGTCCATACTTTGCCCTAGGGTTCACTCTTGGTGTAGTACATTCCGTGGGTTTGGATACATGTATAATGACATGTGTGCATCATTGTGGCATCCTACAGAATATTTTCACTGTCCTAAAAAGCCTCTATGCCCTGCCTTTTCTTCCCTCCCCCTCCCCCCATCCCCTGGCAACCACTGATCTATTTACTGTCTCCATAGTTTGCCTTTTCCAGAATGTCATATAATTGGAATTATATAGTATGCAGCCTTCTCAGATTGGCTTCTTTCACTTAGGAATATGCATTTAAGGTTCCTTTATGTCTTTCCATGGCTTTATAGCTTGTTTCTTTTTAGCGCAGAATAATATTTCATTGTCTGGATGTAGCACAGTGTATCCATTCACCTACTAAAGGACATCTTGGTTGCTTCCTAGTTTTGGCAATTAGGAATAAAGCTGCTGTAAACATCCATGTGCAGGTGTTTGTGTGGACATAAGTAAGTTTTCAACTCTTTTGGGTAAATAGTGCAAAAATTTTCTGAGAGACTTATTTTAGTTTTTGTTTATACTTTTTTCTTTTAATAACCTTAAAAGCCAACCTATAATCAGATAAAACAGTATCCACATGGATCATCTTTACAAAGTTCTTTTGACTTCTCTTTACATATCGTGTTTTTCAGATCCCTCTGATTCTTTTTTTCAGCTTCCCCAAGCATTGCCCCTTCCTCTTAACTCCCACTTCTTTTACTTTCTTAGGTTCGTTTCAGATTATAGCAGGGACATCTGACGTGATCGTCCCCGCTTCCTTCCTATTGCTACAGTAGGCTTATTGAAGCACTGTTTTGCTCAGGAGACCTGCCTCCTCCAATCTAGACACCTCCTCTGGCATAAGGGACTTCCATAATCCAATTCTCTCTTTCTTCCCTAAACTTTGAAATTTATTTCCTAAGGACTACCTAACCAGTCCTCTCTGGTTCTTGATTCTAGAATGTTTTCTCCAAACCCCATCTTCCTTATACTTACCAAGCCTATTCAGACAGGGCACAAATCATCATTAAATTATAGGGATTCCTGTTACATTGTGAATGTGCAGTGGGCTAACCTGGGCTAACACAGGTGGATCTGTAAATAGAAAGTATTTATCAAATAGATTAAGCCCTGGTACCTTCAGTTTTCACCCAGCCTCCTCCGAGGTGCCGCTTCTGCACAAGACAGAAGAACAGAGGTCAGACAGTTGGCCCTTTCTCTGAACAGTAGCCAGCCCCTGTTGTATACTTTTTTCATTCTGCTGTTAGAGTATTTGATGTCTCAATTTTTCTAGATAAACAAGATTTAGAGTGTGTTTCCTACTCCTTGTCTTCAGTAGGGAACTTGCCTTCTAGTACTTTGGTGACTTGTCTAAGGTCACTGGCCCAGTAACTCAGAGCTGGGAATCCTGGCTCCCGGGTCCCTTGTCATTCACTGTACTGTAAGTACCAGAGACGCCAGGTGAGGCAGGTGCTCAAATGGCACATGGTTGGTCTGCTATCTCTTTTTGTTGTTGTTTGGAGTTTTTTTCATGGATTCAGATGCTTTTTGTCTTTTGGAGAAAGGGAGTAGGCACCAGTCAAGAAGCTCTTCAAAAAATTAACATTCAAGTGAAGAAAGCCTTTGCCTTCAAGATTACATTCATCTAGGCAAGTACGGTATTCAGTGTCTCTGGTGAATTAGAACATGTGCCCAGAGTGTAGTGTGAAAGTACTTTAATAAATAAAAATATATTTCAACAAATATCCAGGTAGAACTTAAACTAAGAAAGCCAATACTTCAGTCACATTATACATCTCCCACTGTCAATGTTAATTGTGCTCCCTATTTATGGTACCTTAAAATAATTTGTCTGTAAGCATGAGAATTGAGATAACATTCATAGGGATTAGCAGGCATGCTGTTAGTGAACCTAAATATCTTTTTTGCCAGAGGGGGGCAGAGTATTGTTTCTCAACTGTTAGTGGGGTATATACATAGAGGAGTTGAGAAGAAAGCAAGCCACCATTTTAATACATGATCAATCAATTTGAATGTGCCCTGTGGGAGTACCATTTGGTTTCTGGTTTTTCAGCAAGTACTGGGATCACTACATTGATTTTTTCATCTACTTGACAGTGTATGTTTAAAGTATTATATGGGAGGGCTGTTCCACAGCGGCCACTCTGGATGACTAATTCTGCTTCAGGAACCACACCAGTGTCGTTGTTTTCAAACAGTAATGACTCGTCTTACTGTTTCTTTGATTTAGTTCTTAAATGTTAGAGTGTAGTAGCATTAACTTCAGGAAATGGAATTTTAATTAGTGATTAAATAAGCTGGAATTCTTGGTGTATATTCAATGATTTGTGTTCTGCACCATTTCTGGGATATGCAAAATTTAAAAAGCGATTCTAAAATGGCTACCCAATCATCTCTAGTCCCTGATTGCTTTCCACAATGTCCACAGATGAGTGGGGATCAGGTAGCAGGAGCCCCAGAGTTCCCATGAAGAGACCCTGACTGGCTGTTGACTTTGGACAGACCATTTGAGTTTTGCGTCTTAATCACCTGGGGTAAAATGCCCCACATGAAGTATCCCTTCTTTGACCTGCACTCCTGAGGGTACTGGAGTGGGGAACACCTGTTAGGTTTCTGCAGTTAGATGTTTACCTCGTCTCATACTCATAGAATACATTAGAATCTTCTAAAATGTATACTCAGATTACAGCTATAAAAAGGAAAGCCTCACAAAGGCTTAATATCCATAATATATAACAAACTCACACAATTCAACAACAAAAAATCAAACAAGCCGATCAAAAAATGGGCAGGAGACATGGACTGACATTTCTCCAAAGAAGATATACGGATGGCCAATAGGCACATGAAAAGATGTTCCTCATCGCTGATCATCAGGGAAATGCAAATCAAAACTACACTAAGATATCACCTTACACCTATTAGAATGACAAAAATAACTAAAACTAATAGTAACAAATGTTGGAGAGGTTGTGGAGAAAAAGGAACCTGCATACACTGCTGGTGGGAATGCAAACTGGTGCAGCCACTGTGGAAAACAGTATGGAGATTCTTCAAAAAATTAAAAATAGAACTACCATACGACCCAGCTATCCCACTACTGGGTATCTATCCAAAGAGCTTGAAATTAGCAATTCCAAAAGTCCCATGCACCCCAATGTTCACTGCAGCATTATTTACAATAGCCAAGATGTGGAAGCAACCTAAGTGCCCATCAACAGATGACTGGATAAAGAAGATGTGGTATATATACAATGGAATACTACTCAGCTGTAAAAAAGAACAAAATCGTCCCATTTGCAACAACATAGATGGACCTTGAGGGAATCATGTTAAGTGAAATAAGCCAGATAGAGAAGAACAATCTCTGTATGACTCCACTCATATGACGAATTTAAAAATGTAGACAAAGAGAACAGATTAGTGGCTACCAGGGGAAATGTGGGGTGGGGGGTGTGTACAAAGGGTGAAGGGGTGCACCTACAACACGACTGACAAACAACAATGTACAACTGAAATTTCACAAGATTGTAACCTATCATTAACTCAATAAAAATTTTTTTAAAAAAAGTAGGAGGGCCTCGTCTGATGGTGAAGATGAAGAGAGAATGCTCACACAGCACTCCACGTGCCAAATTGCTGTGAGCATTCTTTGTCCTGTGACCCTGACGCGGCAGTGCTGATGACCTTGTTCCTGACCAGTGCTGCTCTCCTGCTCTTCATGGCGTCCGATTGTGCTTTGTGATCTTGTGTCTAGCGAGTCTGTGGACTCAACTAAGACTTCTGCTCCCTTCTAGGTATCATTTATCACTGTGATCTTACCAAAGAGGAGCTGGAGCCAAGAGTCTTCCGAGAGGTGACTGTGAAGGGAATTGATGCTTCCGATTATCAGACAATCCAGGTATGGAGGAGCATTTGATCTCGATAATGTGAGAGTTACAAAATCTGACTTTCCATCCAGGCCATTCACACCTCATCTTGTCAGAAGCCATGTAGGTGATCCACAGTCATACAGACCACAGATATTTTGGGAGCTTCTGCTGTTTCTGGGCATTGAGCCTGCCGGGTCTGCTCCCATACCTGCCACTCTTGACAGGAAGCCAGAGTCCCTTGTCTGGGGGATCTTACTGCAGTAGCTATCAAAGCCGCACAGTTTGTCTGCTTGCTTGGAAGTGGGTTGTGTTCTAGTTCGGGTCTTGTGGTGTCATAAGTAACAACATAGATTTGCTCTATATAAAGGATTGACTCAGGTGCTATGAGTCAGTCGTTTCAGCCTCAAGTTCATATATATTTCTTCCTGGCACAAAGTGGGCACACCATGAAGTACTAGAATGAATGAATGAATTAATTAATTGTCAAGGCACCACAAGCTCACCATCCTTTCAGGTTAAAAATTGCCCCAAAGGTACTGAGTCTCCCAGAAGCTGGATCACTTATTGATTAAGGATGCAGAACGTCTCTGTTCCTTTGCGAGGAGAGGTCACCTCTTGGGTACCAGGTGTTTATCAGGGCTCTCCCACTTGGAGGGCTGGACCACACAGACCACAGATTAGGAATCAGACCGTTGGTTGTGAAGGAAAGTTAAAACAAACAGCACAGGATGCTCCCGAGAATGTTTCTGTGAAACTAGGGCATTATTTTACCTTGGTGAATTACCCTTCACCTGTCTAGAACTAGTCTAAATGATAGGCTAGATCTAGATTGTAAATAAATAGAGCTTTGTACAAAAACCAATGGTGACTGGGTCTGGCTCAGGGCTGCAGGTTTCCAACCCTGCTCTGTGTCAGGCGTCAGCAGACTGGCCTCTGGTTTTATTGGAGAATAGCCACACCCATTTGTTCACATTGTGTCTCTGGCTGCTAATTAAATTAGCACTTTAACAGGGTGAGTGTAAGAGAGACTGTATGGCCCACAAAGCCTAAAGTACTTAGTATTTGACCCTCTAAGAAAAAGTTGGCTCATCCCTGGTCTGTATAAATAGTATTTATAAAATCAGAATGTTCCAGTAGCCGCAAAGGGCCTTTGTCATGAAGCTCTGTCAGACATGCCTGAAATCTCCACAGTCTTGTTAGGTAACATTGCGCGAGTCATTTAACCTTTCTGCCACATTTTTTTCAGCTGTAGAGTAGAGATAGTATCTACTTTGCAGGATTCCTGTAGGATTATGTGAGATGATGTATATTAAGTGTCTGGCACATATAATGATTTTTTTTCAATCGATATTAGAAATAAATGTAACAGACTTTTATAGTCTTCTGTATTCTGGCCTGCTTCTTGTTTCATTTTCAAGATGAGCCATCACCTGGAGAGAGATTTTGTGGAGGCTTATAGCCCCTATCTGGTGCTTACAGTGATCATTAATTCACCCTAGTCCTATATTAGACTTTTAAAATCACTTTTAGGCTGTCATTCTTTGCTGTTTTCCTTTTCTCCAAGGAGAAAATGTGTCCTTATCGTCTGTAACATTTGGTCTTCTCAGGGCCTAATTCTAGTCCTTGCCTGGCATCCCCAGGGCCAGAGTGTGTGTGTGCATGGGCATGTGTGTGCAACACTGCCTCTCCCACTCCCATCAGTAAGGCCAAGGATGCCCGGGCAGCACCCAGTGACCGTCCCCTCTTCTGCTCTCAAGGATGCAGCCTCAGGTGCCCTCGAATTGAGTTGCCCACTCAAGACCCCCTATCTTCTCCTCGTCTCTACCACAGGGTCCTCTCACCTCTATATAAAAACACCTTACTCTCCTCCCTTTTCCACCCCCACAAACAGTTAGTGCCCAAGTGTACAATGACCTTTGGAGTTTGGGGGAGGGAGGGGCACCGGTAACAATGATGGCTATAACTCTTACGTCTCAGTGACAGTGATTGGAGTTGTGTCTCCTGTTGAGTAGCTATTTTTGTCTATTCTGATAATAGTAATATTCTTTACAGGTGACACACAAAGAAACTACTTACCACCTACTATACATTTTTTTTTCATTTATAAATGAAAAGATAAAACTTTACGCCTGAGCGAGTGCTCGTGTGGAGTAGGAAGCTCTCAGCCATGTACATAGCAGCCTGAATCTTCCAGATTAAACTGGGGAGGAAACGGGCTTGGGTGCTGCCAGTCGCCTGTGTCATTGCAAAACTGAACTGCTGTGCCTGGCTGTCCACTGCGCAAAGAAAACTTCCCTGATGTTAAGCTACTCAAATACTTATAACCTTTTATTTGGACTGCTTCAAGAAGAAAAAAAAAAAAAGAGTCATGGTAAATTTTTAAAGAGATAGTAACTAGAGAGAACGCATTGCTTTACAGATTTTAATGCACTGCTCATCATTTCCATGCTTTAGAAAATGGAGATTTGCCTGTGGGCAGAGTATAGCCTCTATGTATAATGCCAATAGAAGATTTATATCGGTTCATGATACACATCATACATATTGCACTGAGTTGTTAAAATAGAATTCTTTCATTGTGTACAGGCGCTTTTGCAGTGCACTGTGATGTCACAGCACCCTAGGCTTGTACCACTTACAATCCTTTTGGCAGTGGTGTAGATTCAAGTGTGTGCAGCAGAGCTGTAACATGGCCTGTGAGCGTGACAGATGTTCTCACATGTTGATTAGGCTCTCAGCGGGCTTGCCAACCATGACCTACCCTTGTAAAAGCAGGCCCTAGAGAGGGATTTGTGCATGGATGGAAAACATCCTGATGGTGTGTAATAGAAACCACAGCATTTTGAAAAAATATTCTATTTTTGTTTTCAGTTACTTTAGGATAATGCCACTTTTGATCCCACTTGACTCTGGTGTTTATATTTATTCCATATGCGATTTGGAAAGAAGATCCCCTGGGCTATTTGTCACTCCTCCTTGCATTCTGTGAGGCACGTTAACATTTTGAAGCCAATGCTGCAGTGCAGATTACCCTGCTTGGTTAGTGAACGCAGTTAATGGTGGTCATGACCATGCACATCTGCTTCGTGGTGTAGTGGGTGAGAGAGACAAAGCCAAGGAGAGAGAAGGGTCGAAGAAACACAGGGCCAAAGAAACCACAGAAGGCTGCTGTGTGATGTACATTCTCTCAGGACCCAGAGCATCTCGAATGGGCGAGGTGAAGGATATGGTGTCGTATTTTCCTGATAGACACAGAACAAAGCTGCTATCTCTATAGCCTTTATCCATTCCTGATTACCACGCTGGGTAGAAAAATTGATCTGTATCAGAAATATAATTTTGAAAGTCAAATCCTGAAAAACTGTTCGTTTCTCTTCTAATCTGGGGTACGTAGAAGAATTTAGTTTTAGGTAGGTTTATCCAATCTGCAGTTGACTAATCTTTCCTTTTTCCTGTTTTTTACTGTGAATAGCACGACCACATAATATCAATTAGAACCTCTGTGCCCAAGTCTTTTAAAAAGAAGTTGAAATACTGAGCATTAGAATTACATTTGTAAAACAAGTTTGGTGATAAGTGATTTCCCTGAAAAATCTGTCTGCATTTATAACCAATAATATGTTTCATTTTAAACAAAGTGAAGTAAAAGGGATATGGTAGTTGGTCTGTCAACAAAAAATTATGATGCAACATGCAACGCCAGGTCCTATTTGAATCCAGAGAAGTTCCAGACACAAGCACTGTCCCTGGGAAATTACAGTCAGACTGAAAAGTTGAGACATACAGATCTGGAAGATCAGCCACCCCAAAGATGTTCTCACAGTGGTCCAGGGAAAGGTGCAGGCTGCGGTCAGCACTGTGGTGTTAGAGGTTCTCCTGGCCGGGGTCAAGGAGGCCGTCTTCACAGCAGAGGTGGGAATTGGGCAGGGTTTTGAGGGACAGGTAGTTCCGTGATTCCTAGTTCCCCACTAGTGGTGGTCCCCAGTACCACCACCCTTCATTCAGAGGCTGCCTCTGCCTTTTCACAGCAGTGTAATTTCATAATCTCACAGTAAATTCAAAAAGAAAAGAATCACACCCTGCACATCCTGGGCAATAGGGTTGCCTCTGGCAGTTGTCTTTTGAGGATGGAATAGTGTTTGCCCTGTGGTTGAACATGGCATGATAAAGGAAAGTAGTGTAGCAAAAATGTACTTTTTGGTTTCTCAGTATCTCATTTTTGTTCAGCCAGCTAAGAGACTGGCTTTTCTCCTCCCAAAATGAAAGACAAAATTTAGAAACCTGAAAAAGAACAGTGAACTGAGTGTACTGTGAATAAACTCCATTAACAACAGTTTCCACATTCTATCAGAGGCAATGAATTGGAAGGAAGATCTAATTTTATGGGGCAGAAGCAAACTTAAATCAATACACAATCATGCATAACTTAACAATGGGGGTACGTTCTGTGAAATGCGTTGTTAGGTGATTTTGTTGTTGTGCGAGCATCATATAGAGTATACTTACATAAACCTAAATGGTATAGCTTACTGCATACCTAGGCTCTGTGGTACTAATCTTATGGGTCCACCATTGTATATGCAGTTAGTCGTTGACCAAAATGTCATTATGTGGCACATGACTGTAGTACGAAAATAATAAGAATTATAAGTATTAACATAGATTTTATTATCTTGATTCCTGTTTTGTTATACTCAATAGAAATCTTACTTTCCTGAGGTTTACCTACAGTGATGCATATGAGACATCAAGAGCATCCCAAAGGGTGCCGTGTAGCTGAACAGAAATGTTAAAATTAAATGATTCTTTGGGTTCACCAAGATGCCTTGGAGTAGAAGGAGTGGGAATTTTTTTCTTAATTTAGTCTACATTTTTCTAACCTTGGTGATAACCAATTTGTGGTTGCTAGCATACAGGCTCTTCCCTTCAGAGCACATGTTCTCAGAACATTAATTAGTGTTTTAATACTCATTAACTTTTGTGCTGAGCACATGGCACATACAGTTTTTGAATATTGACTCATCCACATCCTTGGTGAATTGACTGTTGAACTAGTGAGGATGTTTTTCTTTAGCGCTGTGTTCTTACCATTAGGTGTAGGTCAGAACATGCTAGTGAAGAGTGAATGGGGAAATATTTTCAGAAAGAACTTTGTGAGGGGTCACTGTGCTTGTATATGATTAGGAGACTTCTTTAAATTGAATCAGTTGTTCTCGACAATTTATTGCCTAAGCGTTCATGTTATATTTGGTATTATGCTTCACAGTGACATATTCTTGCATACACAGATTCCTGCCCTTTCGAGTTCTCTTTGTCATGTAGGTATTCTAGATTGAGGGCATCATCTTCATATTCAGAGAGCACATATTTATGTCTCTTTCTCCTTTACATATCAGCTCTGTTCAAATAATTTGATTGTAAAAGATGATAAGAAAGAGACTTTGTTTTCTTGCTATTTTATCATAGAGAAATAACTTATGGGGCCCAAGTCTGTCGTTGCTGCAGTCTCCATTCCACTGTAAATAAATCCTCTTCCATGTTTTAAAAAAGGACATTACTTTGCAGCAGCCTGAGAATATGTAACCCACTTTCAGTACAAATCACAAGGTAGTCTTGAGAACTGAGCAGCCAGTCCCCATAGTGATAGACCTGGGGAGATCCCTTGAGCCTTCTGTGGGCTTCCCTGTGGCAAGGGATGGAAAGCTCAAGGCTGACTCAGGCCTGTGCTGAGTTTTCTCTGCACTTTGCTCTGAGGAAATGGGTCCTGTTTAAATTATGAATGAGGTCTGCAGTGAGATGGGGACCGGGAAAGCAGCTGAACCTGTGCCTGGTGACTTACAGCATCAGGGTGGAGGCCAGGAAAAGAACCCCATTGGTTGGCTCTCCTGGGGGATGCAGTGGTGACTCGGCATCATGGGAATTTGCTCATCTTGCTTTGTCGCCATGTTAATGAGTCAAACAGGTGTTGATTTAATTTGAAGGTTAGATTCACTTTTAGAAGGCCGTCCAGGTTGATTGTTCTTTAATAATATTGTTGTATTAGAGGTCATAACTGTCAAAGATCAGGCTGTGCATAAACTCGGTACTATAGGTGACAACTATACTCATTGAAGTATATACAAAGTTTTCGATATTTAGATATCTACAGATAATACTGGAATTTATAGGTTTAAATTTTGTTTACATTTTTCTAGGAGTCATCACTTTTGAGATCCATAAAAGTTGCAGGTTGCTGATCTTTGCTGATATTGAGGTGCGTAGATTTCAGGTCACTCACGGTTAACAGCTAGCTCCAACTCCTTGCTAGAAAACCATCTTGGGAAAAATGTTTTGTTATGCTATAAAAACAAAGTAGAAAGTCACTCCCTTCTGATTAGAACTGAATCAATAGCGTAGTACCATCTATGAATAGTATGTGTGCTAATCATACATATCTTTGCCATTTTCATAATTATTTCTGTTTTAAAAATGAATCTGAATCTCAAGGCGTGTTATTCAGGTTAGATTCAGCTGTGAGCAACAGGAAAAAAATAAAAATAACCATGGCTTGAAGAAGAGAGATATTTATTTCCCTCTCACATAAAAGAAGTGCAAGCAGAATCAGTCCAGGGCCGACGTGGTGTCCAAGGTGTAAGGAATCCAAGCTCCTCTCTTGCTGCTTCATCACACATGGCGGCCGTTCCCTGGGTCACTTCATGGTCCTTGAAGGCTGCTGGGGTTCCAGCCATGTTATACCCACTTTCCAACCAGCAGGAAGGCAGAGGGAAGAGGGAAGGAGGGGAGGTACATGCCAGCTGTCTTATAAGGGTGTTCACTAGAAGGTAACATACATCATGTCTGCTTTCATCTTATTGGTGAAAATGTACTCATGTGGTCACACCTTGTGCCAGGAGGTTTAGAGATGTAGTTTTATTCCCAGAAAAAATGTGCCTTATTATCAAGGAAATGGGGGGAATGGATATTAGGGGACAACTAGCAATCTGCCATGCAAGGCAAAAAAACAGGCCTTCAGCAAAAACTTTTTGGTGTGGACCCTGAGACCAGGAACCTAAACACCACCTGGTAGCCAGGTACCTAAATCTCAGGATCAGGGTTGGAAAAACGAAGACTCCAAAAAAGTTGAATTTTCAAATATTATAATTATAGACAGCAGAAATGACACACTACAAAGAGAGAAGCACCTTTTAAAGAGGCTTTTCTCCCACGAAGAAAGACATTTAATGTTGCTTCTAGAACATGAGTATATGTTGTTCCTGAACCCTTGTCTTGACTTTAGCAGAAGTGTGATGCAAGAGTGTGTGGACTGTTGGAGCATTAAAATCAGGATGAACTCTGAGGGGTTCTCTCTGGCGTGAGGGGGACGTGGGTTAGCTAGTGTCCAGATGGCTCTCCAGCTGTTTGATTCTGTGCTAGAGTCTTCTTGCCCGGGATAACCAGCTCCCAGCCACCCTCCTGCACTGTCCTTGCAAAGGATGTGTACACAGGCCATCCTTGAGGGGCCCGCCCACTGGAATGGAAGCATGGCACGAATCAGCCTTTTGGGAGGTAGTTAGGTTCCTACTTCCATGGCTGCCTCTTGTGCTTGCTCCTAGGTGGTATGTTTTCCCACTAATACGGTTTTGGGCTCTGGACAAAGCTGTTTGCTCCACTGCATGTACATTAGAGCTCCTCTAGTTGAGCATTCTCACTTTACAGACGAGGACCCTAAAACTCAGTCGATGTCAGTGTTCCAACAAAGGTCACACTGTTGATAATTGACAGAGCCGAGACTAGAACACAGAACTCCAGAGTGATGCTAATCATGCGCATTTTGTTATGAGGATAAGTTATTTGTGCTCTCAATAACTTAGCTGGGGTTTTTTTTCACCTTTAGAATAAACAAATTAGACCTAAAGGAATCTAAATCCCTAAATTCCCTTACTTCTAAAAGTATGTTTCTACATCATTGTAAGTATCCACTGAGTACTTTGTAGACTCTTATGGAAAATGTTAAACATTAAAAATACTCTCTGTGTGAAAGGGGAGATGATAAGGGCCCATAAGTTCGTTTTTTAATGACATAAATATCATTATGATTATTTAAATATTCTTTTCCAGTCTCTTGTGGCATTTTAATGGAGAGTCTCATTGCCTTATCCATTTATTTACATCATATATATATGTATATACATATATAGTATACACACACATGCACACATACATAGACACGTTTATATCTTAATCTGAGGGGCTTTATTTAAGTCTTAAATGTTGGTCACCATGTAGCAGTTGAAACTCCATTTAAAGTATCTTCAGAAGTGAAATAAAACTTTAGTTATATTTTTACTTTTGTCATCTTATCTCTTCTTGGATCCCTCCAAGATATTTCTCAGGGGTTGGCATTAACGCCAATCCTTGCACCAGGTTGCTTCTAATTCAAATTCAGAAGAATATTCACAGATTTACTTTGGAAGCTCTAGCCCAAGACTTTGGCTTCTTGTGCAGCGAACCTGGAAAACAACTCCTGTGTCCAAAGCAGGTGACCTTCTTTACTGCTGTTGTTTAGAAGGGGACATCCATGGCAGTGTCTCTCCATGTATAGGTGAGTTAGACAAGTATTAACAGGATTAGGGGGCCATCTAGAAACGGGAATCTGATCATTGTTTCGATTTTCTCTGCACTGAAAAGGCTCAGCAGGAGAGATTTGGGGGTTATCTTTCTCCCGCTTTTCTGTGGTGGTATCACTCCTAAACCCCAGGGCTGCATCTTAAGTAGGTTGCCAGCTAGACAAGTGTTCTTTGCCTTCCTGCTCTACTATAGCTTTTAGGGCAAAAGGAGAAAAGAGACCACAGGAGCTTAGTGTGGGCTCTGCACCTGCTGCGGTTCCTTCCCTCGCTTCTGCCTTTGCCTAGAGTTATGCTGGTGGTAAATAGATGATGGCGTGAGTAAAAATAGACCAAGCACTGTGGATGTTCCATTATCTCCCTGGAGGAAAAGCCATTACCGGCCTAACTATCATTGTCTGTGAAGAAGGGAGGGAAAAATGTTCCATTTCCATAAGCATAATCTTTTGATTTGGATCAAGTGTACCCTGATCTGGGTTTAGAGAAGTAGACTTGATCATTCTCTGTTCACTCCTAGTGCTGACTACATGGAAGAGGTAGATTAGAAATATTGAAACAGTGATAAACATGATGGTAAAGTACCATGAAATGGAAGGCATTGTGAGGGTACTAACTGGGGACACACGTAGGTGAGGAGGTCATTGTCTGTGTCAAGTGTGGGTTCCTCTACCCAATTCTTTATTTTTTTTTATTTTTTAAAGATTTTATTTTTTTCCTTTTTCTCCCCAAAGCCCACCGGTACATAGTTGTATATTCTTCGTTGTGGGTCCTTCTAGTTGTGGCATGTGGGACGCTGCCTCAGCGTGGTTTGATGAGCAGTGCCATGTCCGCACCCAGGATTCGAACCAACGAAACACTGGGCCGCCTGCAGCAGAGCGTGTGAGCTTAACCACTTGGCCATGGGGCCAGCCCCTCCTCTACCCAATTCTTGATGCCCTCCTTCATGCAGCCCCGCAGGGTGCCAACTCACTGTCCTGAGTTCCCACTCCAAATACTCCACACCATCCAGGCTCATTTCCTAGCCAAACCCTTGACCACCCTACTCAGACTCACCTCCACCTGGCTGTCCTTCTTTTGTGCTCCATCTTGGCACTGCTCATTTTATTTATTCTATTTTCTGAAATTCTACGCACTTTTTTAGTATTCAACCAAGTCCCAACTCCTCTGTAGAAGCTTCTCTTCTTGTTCTACCCTTGGGAACTCAATCTAAAGCAAAAGACAAGGAAAGGAGATGTTCAGCTATTACTCGAAAATACAGCCTGTGTGTGTGCACACAGTATGTCAGACTCTGTGCCAGTGTTCTCTATGCATTATCTCATTTCTTCAGAGGAAAACTACCCTTTGAGATGAGTAATCTCATTATCTCAATTTTCTAGAGGAGGACTCTAGAAAAGTTAGATGGTTGCCCTAAGTCACGCAGTGGCATAACTGGCGCTTAAGCCCACCTCTCCGACTCTGCAGTGCTCCTAAGCACAGTACCACCTGCCCTGAGAAGCTGTGCTGGCTTCTCTGGTAAGGCTGTCACAGTTCAACAGTTGTGCACCCTGGGGTGGGTAGTTTTGGGTCTTCATGTAGAAATTGATATAAAACATTGTGGCTTTATTAAGGCCCTAGAGAAAGCATCATCATTTACCTTGGTTAATGTCTTAAAAGAAAGAATGTAAATTATCCACTCAGGCTGTATGGATCAATGCAGCTCATATTAATTCTTGTGCATTTAACATCATCTGCCAGTCACTTCTGCTTAGTTAAGTAATAGATGAAAACCTTGTGTCCTCCCTGTTGGTTTGTATACATGTGTGTATATATATATATATATATATATATATATATATATATATGAGGAAATATAAATATTAGTATGTATACAAACATATTTTTAAGCAGAGAATATGCTGTTTGATCCCAGTTAAGGTAGTGGGTAATTCTGAAATTGAATCCTAAACAGAAAACCCTTTACGGTGCAAGTAAAAATCATGTATGTGCTGCCGACATGTGGACCCTGAATTTTTCTATGTTTTACATAGAATATATCTGGTTCAACTCCAAAGTTTAATGTGCATATAGCCAATTTAAATAGCTGGAAAAGATTAAGGAAAAGTATAAATAAACTGTGGCTGTGTTGGAAGTGCCAACTTTGAACCACTGCTCAGAATCTTCAGAGATAGGAAGGATAAAGTAGCATTGTGGGGCGTCGCCGGAGTTCCCTCTGCTCACCTGTCTAGACTTTCACACCTAATTCAAGTCCGTGTATGGCTACCAGCAGGTCTCCTCCTCCTCCTCACCTTCCATCAGAAATTCTTGGTCAGCACTGACCAGTGGAGGTGGGATGAGGAAGAACCACTTTCATTCATCTAATCTGTGTATTTATTAAGAATTTACTCTGTGCCAAGTATTGTGCTAAACACTGGGCATGTGCTGTGACCTAGAGAGATGGGGTCTTTGCCTTTATGGGAATGTTGGCAAGAACAATGAACAGAAAATAAATGTGAACATTACAAGTTGGAACAAGGGCTGTGAGTGAAATAAACAAGGACTGTTGGGAGAAGAACAGAGGAGCCCAGTGTGCATGGAGTGGTCAACGAAAGTTCCCTGGAGTTTTCATTTAAGTGGAAACTTAAAGGCTAAGAGGGAATAACCGGGTGAAAATGAGGGAAGAGCAGCCCAGAATGTTAGGATAAAGGTCCTGAGAACAAATTGCTTGGCCTTAGTGAGGACCTGAGAGAAGACTGGGGCATGGTGAGTGAGGGGGAAATGGGCAGTGGGCATGGGGGAAGGCAGGGCCTCACGGCTATGTTAGGAGTTTGTTAGGGGTCCCTAGGATAGTGGAAGTCCCTGCAGGGTTTTATACTGGAAAGTGACATGTTCTGATTTAAGAAGATCATTTTCCATTGTGTGGAGAATAGATTGAAGGGGCAGATGTGAATGCAGAGAGAGCTGACAGACGTCTGGAGCAACAGACTAGGTAAGAGAGAGGCGGCCTGGACTAAAGTGGGTGTGGGAAGGAGGGGTTTAGAATACATCTGGAAGGTAGAGTCCACAGGACACACTGAGGGATGGCATGTGGAGGGGACAGGGAAAGGGAGACATCAAGGACAGCTCTGAGATTTCAGATCTGCGCAGCTGCTGCCATGTATCAAGTTGTTGGCAGTAGGTTGGGGGTGGACAGGTTTGGGAGGAAAAATGTTCTGGATACGTCAAGTTTGTAGTGCCTATTAAATTATGATCCAGCTGGTGATGTCTGATGTGGAGTTGGATATTTGAGTCTAATTGTTAAAGGAGAGATCTGAATTGGAGTTGTAGGTGTGGACATCTTCAGCATAAGTGTGTTATTTAAATCCAGGGGAAAGGAGAGAATCACATGGAGGAACGTATAAAGAGTGGAGAAGGCTCAGGACTGAGTGCCGAGGAGCCCCACATCTAGAGGTTAGTTGGAGAAGGAAGAGCCAGCAAAGGAGCCTGAAAAGAAGCAGCCAGAGGGGTGCAAGGAAAACTAGCAAACCCCAGAGTAGATGAGCAAGTCAAGAGAGGGTTTTAAAAGGAGGGAGTGGCAGACGACAACCAGTGTGTTTGGTGGGTCAAATAAGGCAGGAAGAGAGTTCTTGGGTTTGACAATGTGGTCTCATTGGTGATCTTGACAAGAACACTTGCAGTGAGCAGTGGAGGCAGACTGGTGGCTGAACAGGGCCTATCGAGAAAGACGAGAAGATGCACGTGGTGTTCATATATTGGTTTCTTATGGGTGGGTGTTACTGAGGGATGGGGGGATTCGCTTTGCCTCCATACATTATTGTATTGCATTATTTTCCTAGTTACAGCAATCTTATATTAATGCTATAATCTGGAAAGCTTATATTTTAAAAGTTTAAGAAATTTATAAGAAAAAAAATAATCCCTGATAGGTTAACTGAGCATCTCTGACTTTTAACAGCTGTGGGTTTATATCTTTCCACTCTCTTCCTCCTCCAGATTGCTTTTTAAATTTGTTATTTTATTCTTGTAGAACAACTTGTACAGCTGTGCTAAGAAAGCAAATCAATCAAAAAAATCACATTTTAATTTCATAAAACATTTTATAAATGGAGCCTTCCATAGCTTTATGACAGTAAGTTCAGGATGGGGGAGCAGGTATGAGCGGAGAGGGAAATGGAGAACAATGTGTGTCGACAGGCTTTTGAGAAGTTTAATCACATAGGGTGAGAAGGGTGTATGAGGTCAATGGCATGTTTCCTTAAGTTGGGAGAAACCAGATTGTTTTTGGTGTGTTGATGAGTTGGTTCCAGTAGGAAGGGAACCACCACAGGAGCCAAGTTCCTTGAGAAGGTGAGGGGATCCCAAGCCCTGTGGAGGGATTGGCCTTCACAGAAGGAGGGACATTTCCTCCATTCTGCCAGGAGGGAAGAAACCCAGCCTGTCTGCCCAGTGCCTAGGAGCCTCAGAGTTGCAAGTTCTTCCCTTTCCTTCTGTGAGACCTCATAGGCCCTGAATTCTCTATCTTCTTACCTAATTTTTTTCCAAACAATTTCTGAGTTTCAAATAAAATCAAAAAACCTTGAAATATATACATTTTTTGCTGTGTATTCAGTTTAGGAGAGGGAAGACTCAAATACTGAGTGTTAGAACTTTCTGCTTCTTACGAACGGTTCTTTCCTGTTGCTCTTTTTTGTATCAGTCAAGATAGGCTAGGCCATTGCAGTTAACAAGCACCTCCAAAATCTCAGGGGCTTTCAGTCAGAAAAGTTTCTATCTCGTTCCCACATGCTGTCCCTTGGGCATCAGCCTGTGCTTCCTCCAGGCCCTGCCTGAGGAGCTGCCCCATCCCCCAACCCCTGCCACCAAGCCTTGCCCGTCTCCATGGCACAGAGAGAAAGTGTATCACATCCCTCAGTGGCCCTGCAGTCCTTTTGTCTAGGAGTATCACCTCCCACCCCCAGCCACATATCATTGGCCAATACCATGTCATGAGGAGAAACTAGCTTCAGAGTGGGCAGATGGCGATGGCCATCCTCCATGTGCTGGAAGGAGAGAGAACGGCACACGTGGGACTCACCTGCTGACACCACACGTCCCTCCCCAGAGAAGGCAGACTAGGCCTTGGTGCAGTTTGGGGGTTGCCTCTGCACCCAGCCCCATCCTTTGACCACAGCACCTGCAATTCTGTCAATAGAAATCCATTCCATTATTTTTAAGCTTTCATTTTTCCAAGTATGTTCTTTAAAAATATAAGCAGCTCTAGAAAACCTAGTGAATAGTCACTATTTTTTCTCCAAGGACCTTATTATTTTCTCTGGTGGACTCAAAATTATAGGAGTTTTTGTCCTGAACATACTGTTTTTTAACTGTTTATTCTTCTACTTTACTTAATAAACAGTGTGTACAACTGCCAGTCAATCTTCTGTGTAGCCTGAGTGGCTGATAACTGCAGGCTGATCTGTGCAGCCTCATCTTACACATCTGTTCCCACTGGGCTTTCCCAAATTCTGCCCATAGCTCTCGGACCTCCATTACTCTTCGTTGGACCCATTTGGATCCAGGAGCTTGGCTCGGGCTCCTCTAGTTCTCAGGTGCCTAGGGTCTGTGAGAGGAGGACAGGATGATGCTGAGGGCAGGGAAGCAGCACAGGGGCTTGCTGGCCACTAGTGACCCCCTTGGCTGCATCACAGTGTGGCCAGGCACTGGCCCTGTCTTCATTCTCCTTAATTTTTCCATCCACTCGCTCCAGCCCCTCCTTGTCTGGACCTTTTTGTCATACCCCTTCAGGCCACCTCCATCCCTCTCCCACCCCTCTGAGTAGAGCCCTTCATGGAGAGACGGGATCCCCTCTATGGCTGCTCTCTCCTCCATAGCCACAGGTCTTGCCCCGAGCTACAGGGCCAATAGTAGTAGGGTTAGTTTGTGGTAGAGATGAAACTGGCGCTCTCTACTAGATTGCCTCTAATGTGGTACTCTTTCATCAGTGGAAAAATAGAAGTGTAATCTAGCCAGACTCTTCCCTTGGGGTGACATCAGTGAATTACAATCTCCTATAAACATAGTAGCCCCACAGTATTGGAGCTTGTGGTGGTATGAGTTTGTGTGAATGATCTGTGTTATTCTTGATACATTAGTGGCCATACTTCCTGGCTGGGGTCAGTATCAGCAGGCAGGGCAGCCAGTTCTGAGATCAGTGGTCAAAAGAAAGTGACTATTGGGGCTGGCCCCGTGGCCGAGTGGTTAAGTTCGCGCACTCCGAAGCAGGCGGCCCACTGTTTCGTTAGTTCGAATCCTGGGCGCGGACATGGCACTGCTCATCAGACCACGCTGAGGCAGCGTCCCACATGCCACAACTAGAAGAACCCACAACGAAGAATACACAACTATGTACTGGGGGGCTTTGGGGAGAAAAAGGAAAAAATAAAATCTTTAAAAAAAAAAAAAGAAAGTGACTATTTGCTATTGATTCATAGGATAATGTGGCTACTTAATAAATAGCATATCCTTCATGATTATCTTTGTCTACTAGTTTGACCAGCCTTGAATAATGCCCACAGTCTGGCCTTTGCCCTCTGCCCGTCATCCACTCAGCTGCAGTCATACTGGGCTCCTCGCTTTGCTTGTATGCACACGTGCTCCCCAAGCACAACACTCCCTCCCCCACCCCTTTCTTTCCCTGCCTGGAATTTCCCCCCTAGTCCTGGCCCACTCCTTCACTTCTTTCACAGCCCTGATCAGAGATCCGTCCCTCACATCAGCTCTACTGTTTCCCCATTGCACGTATCACCAGCTGACACGCTGACATTATCTTTTCATTTGTTTATGTGTTCGACTGTCTTCCCTTTAGAAAGTGGTTTTGCCCACTACTGTGTCCCCAGAGCCCAGAGTACAGAGTAGATACATGTAAATACTTGACGAATGAATGAGAGGCCGGGATAGATGGTGCCCTCTGAAATTATTTAGTAATCATTGCCAGAAACCCATAAAAATGGAACATTTGCTTCTTGTAATATTTCTTTTTTGGACCATCTCCCTCTTCTCTCCTATGGTAATTGGTTCTCTCTGTTCAAAACCAACAAATATTGTCAGAAGAAGAATGTTTACTGCCATCTGTACTTCTTTGGAATTGTATGATCTAGTCTTTAAGAGTGTTTTGGGTCATAGTCTATGACCAAAGCGGGAAATACTATCGCCTCTCCCTTTTACAGCATCCAAGTAAGTTTTTCTTTATATTTTCTTAACACACATTTGTTGCACTGTTATTGCCTGCTTACAAATGTGTGGGAAACTTAGACAAGTTGAGCAAGACAAAAGCAATTCTACCAGCATGCAAATTCAATTGACTGATTCCTTGTTATGTTTTATGAGAGTTTATGATCATTACTTTGGATTTCTTTGTATTCCTTTGCTCACACTTTTGAAGCTAAGTTTTCTCCCTTCTAAGTGGCTTTTGTCTTCTCTAACATGGTTTCTAAAGCAGCCTCTTATGTCATGCATTCAATTTCCTTTTCCTTCTTCACTTCTCAATGTCTTTATTGATTTGTATGTATGGTTCTTGTCTTCTTCATTGTTTATATTTCTTGTAATGTCTTTCCATGCTATGTTAGTCTAAGTGAGGTCCCAGAAGTCCCTGTGCCTCAGAGAGAGAAGCCAAAGGATGCTTAAGATAGTGATAGTTACACTGACTAATACGAATTTAAATAAAATGGAATTTTCAAGAGAGAAATGAATGACTAGGTGAAAAGATTGCTTAAGTACATAAAAATAATTATTTCACAGACATTTACTAAACTACTACCTGTATCTGACAGTGCTGGGAATATAAAGAAGGATAGAGTTTACTAGGGGAAATGGGGATGCAATCAAATATTTTTAGCAATTTGATGGTAGGAGAGATAGGAAAGTTGATCACTGGTCCTAAGACAGCCCAGAGGAGGAGGAGCATCTAAGACTGCTCCTGGGAGAAGGCTTCCTGGAAAGGCTTTGGGCAGACAGGAAAGGCAGTGGAGGGAGGAGAGCTTGTACAAAAGCAGAGGTATCTTCAGCACCACACTGGAGCCCAGTAGCAGGAGATGAGCAGGAGATTTTGTCCCCTGTACAGTGGGAGCCCTTGAATGGGCCTGTGCTGGATGCACATGTGGCATCTACCAGGTGCTCAAAGAATTAGGGTCAGGAGTCAGGGAGAGTCATGAGGGCTGGCAGTGGTGGTGGTGGATGACCCCATGGGCACAGCCTGAACACCACAACCATGTGTATAGAGGGGGAAGAGGACCAAATTCTCAAGGGAGCACTAATGTTTAAAGGATGGGGGCAGGGGAAGAGGAGCCAGGAAAGCTTGCATCATGGGAGCTGGGGGAGAAGTTTCAAGGAGATTGGCATGGTATTGCAGAGAAGTCACAGGGGATATGGGTTGGGCAGTGCTGGGATTGGCTGTGAGCATTTGATGGTGAGAGCAGCCACTGAAAGTCAGGTACCAATGGACTGAAGAGGCTGTGAGTGGAGCCATGAGCCCAGTTGCTTCTAACGGAGGGGTCTCCTTACAGGCCTGGGCTTTGTGTGTTAATTACTAGATAGTAGAGATTGTAGGGGAGGAAGACATTTCCTCTACCCACTCTAAGTCCTTCTGGCCAGACTATGAATTAAATTGAAATGAGACAGAACAACAGGAGAAAATTAAACAAAGCTTTATAACATGTATACATGGAGAAACTCAGGAAAACTGAGCAACTCACCAAAATGGTGGAAGCTCTCACCTTAAATACCATCCTCAGTTAAAGACAGAGGATGGTGGGGGTGGAGGGAGTCAGTTATGGGAGGTTACCAGAAAAGTACAGTAAACAAGAGTAAGTTTATTATGCAGATTTAAGTCCTTGCCTTCCGCATTGATAAGAGTTTCTAGAGATAAGGTCATCCCCCCTTCTTCCTGGTACAGAGAGGGAGACACCTTTACAGATGGAGATTTCCTTTACAAATGTAAATGTCTCTTGCAAGGGGAACTTCCACTTTTCAAAGTTTCTCTCATGTCTGCAGTTTTTAAGAGTAACCAGCCCAAAATAATCCTCATGCTAAAGAGACCTCTCTTGGGGTGGCCAATTCCAATCCCCCACAGGATATTACACAAAATTCACTAAATAAAAGTTTTTTTATGCAGTGTGCTAGCTTTGTAGCCAGCTTTTCTGCACACACCCCTGATGCTTCATAGTCATCAGATGGTCCCCATCCACCATCCTGAAAGCCATCTATCATTCGTACAGCACAATGTTCTTTTCTAGATCTTCCATGAACGTGAGTTGATTATTCATCTTAAGCTTTCATTTTGCATGAACTTTGATTTTTTATTACCTTAATGCCCCTTGATTATTGGTGGTAATAAAAAGGGGTGTGTGTGTGTGTATAATTAAAAGTATATTATTTCCACATTTTAAAACATTTTGAAATGAATAGGCAAGATCTTTCTATCATGATGGTGCTGGGATAAACACAGTGGTGGGAGGCATTTCATAGCCATCAAAAAAGAAAAAACTATATAGGCTTTGCTGATAAGATTTTTATGCTGCTGCACAAATATAAAACACTTCACACAGTCAAGTTTAGAATATAAATCAGAGAAGAATCTGTGCTTATACCTTCACAGCAGGATTTCTGAACTTTGTGATTTGCCTGCCTTTCTTCCCTTTCCTCTTTTCTGCCCCCTGGTGAGTTGCCTCCCCCAGAACTATTGGTGATGCTCCTCCCAGCCTCTGCTCTGTCTCTTCTAATTGACCACCTCTTTGCAGCCTGGTGTCACCAGCGTGAGTTCATTTCTGGCCCTGTGTTTCCCGGTGGGGGTAGTGAAATGCACTGTGGGTGCTCATGAGCTTCTTAATGATGTTCTTTAAGCGACTGGAAATCATCTGTGATGGGTTTCTTTCTTGCCTCTTACTCACCTGAGGAGTTTACTTTGGTGATTTGCATTTGTGTTGTCTGAGAGACTCTAGGTAGAAGTGGATCAGAGGTAATTGGAGTATCGGCTGTGTCCAACAGAAATTCACATAAATGTCTCGCTCGGTGCCAGAGAATTTTCCTTCCATATTCACCTTTTCAGTATTCCAGGCATTCATTTTTCTGCAGTAAAATTATTTTGTGTGCATTTGCTCCTCGCAGTGTTTCCCAGTACCTCAGTTTCCCCTCGGATGTACAAATGGAAAGTGGTAATTGGACGGTTGTGCCAGCTTCCTGGTTCTTAGGCTTCGGTCAATAGTGTCCTCAGTTCAGGGCCACTCTCGGCTCTATGCAGTTCTGTTTCATCCCCACCCCCCACAGCCACGAACCGCTTGATTGCACAAACACTGCTCTCCTTTCTCCTCACTAACATCTGTCTCTCTTTAATAGTTCACCCTTTTAAGGAGTGCATAACTACTAGCGACATAGTTTTAAAGCTGCACACTCCTCTTCTGTTATTGAACATTCTGGCTCAGTTTGTCTTTTCAACATTTTGAGTATTAATTTTACTTTTCTAATGCAATAAAATAAGTGGTCTGCCACAGTTTCGAGTTAATGAGGATTTGAAATGGATTTCAAGTATTCCTGTCGGGTTTTTATGATGCAGGTGCAATCTCAGGCAGTAAATTACCATAACTAAACAGTTGAGGAGCCATAAAGCTCATCTGCCATGGCGTGGCTAAATTAATAGATTAACAGCTGCACGTTAGGAAAATGTCAGATGTTAAATATTTTTCGTTGGTAATAAGTAGGAAATTTGCGACCTTATACATGCTTATTCAGTCTCGTAAGTGCCTCACCCAGAATTAATTTGTATTTTATTATTTTTCAGCTTCAAGCATTTTGATGCTAGACTCTCAACTGCTCTATTTTTACGGACTTATTTATAAAAATTTTATATTTTTAATATAATTTATAAAAATTTTATATTTTTAATGAACTGCCATTCAGAATACTTTTTCTTATGTGGTTTGATTGAAGGATAGGGCCCAGTTTGAGGATTCATTTATGGATTTATCCAGCAGTTGTTTTCTAAGTGCCCATTGTCTTTGGGGCACCATGCTAGGTACAGAGGGAACAGATGCACAGCCACAGAAGGGAGGCACAGGAGGGCACAATAGCTGTGCCACAGAGGGTGCAGGGAGGGCCAAGGGATTACAGTGGCTTAGAGCATGGAGTCTAGAGTCAGTCAGCCCAGGTTCAAATCCTGAGTCCATTACTTATGAGATGTATAACTTGGACTAGTTGCTTCTCTGGGTCAGAGTGACCCCCCCTAAAAAATGGAAGTATTCATGGTATAGACCTTATGTGAATTAAAATGAGGGAATATTTATAAAGCTCTTAGAAGAGTGCTTGGTACATGGTAAGAACTATGTAAGTGTTTTAAACAAATCAAGTAAAATAAATAACATATATGTTGACCAAAGGAAGAACTAAGGAAAACTCTATTGTGAAAAATATACAAACTATCAGGCATTTTAATATTTGTTTTTAAATCTATGGAAACTTTAGTTGACAGCCAGCTTATATAGGAATTTACTGTCACTAGGTTCTGGCTCCAGAGACTTGGCTAACTTTTGTTCCCTGTGTTTTCAGTTATTTTGATGTTTTCAGGTAAGGAAGAACTTTCTAACAATTAGAAAGGCTCCAAAATGAAATGAGTTATTATTGGTGCTGTTGAAAATTTCTTTCTCATTACTGGAAATAGCCAAGCAAAGGTTAAACCTGCCAGAGATGTAGCTTCAGGGATGCCTGCAGTGGGTAGGAGTGGAGGGAGGGGTCAACCCAGTGAATTCCTAAAGCCAATGAAATTTTTCTTATTTCAGTCCTGCTTTAGTCTGTAAAGGCATGCCACATTGGCAGTGGGGGTCTGGAGATGTGAAATGGCAGTTTCGTTGGAGAGGACGTTGAAGTTGGGAAGGATTCACAAAGGTTGAAGGCAGGGAGTGGAGAGTTTTAATCACTGGTCTAAAACGTGGACTTCGTTTTGCAGAGAATGAGGTGCCACATGTTTTCAATAGGGGCGTGACCTCAAGTAAAAGGAAGATTTTTTTTTATCGCAGGGAGATGAATCTGGTAACAAGTGCCTGGGGATTGGGAGCAGGAGTCCTGTTAGAAGACAAGACCATCCTGCAGTCAGGCAGGGATAAGATGGTGTGTGAGAGGCATTCAAGATGACTTTGAGCCTCAGGAACCGAGGCAAGCTGATATAGGTACTTGGAGGATCAGAAAGAGAATGTTTGATATGCAATTCTTACTCATTTATTCATTCAACAAATGTTTACTGAATGCAAACAGTGCAGAGCTCATAACCTGCTGATGATGGCTTCGTCCTACTGTTTTCATTAAGAGCAAAACAAACACACATGCATTCCACGTGCAGCCTAAATCCCATTGTGGGGAGCCTTTATTATGGGGCATTTTATGCGCTCTGCAAGAACACCCCTAGAAACAATGCCTATTACAAAAACAGAAGCTGCTTTCTCTGAACCTCTGCGTATAGTAGGTCCTTTGCTTTTATGAAAGTGTCTGATTATGTGTTTGCATCAACCACAAACAGATCAGAGCAGTAGAACTGAAGACGGCTTTTATGTTCTGCCATCGTCATATTTATTCACTGTAGTCCTCGATGTCTTTCTACCTCAAAATATCTGAATACCTCTAAACTCCAGATAAGCACATCAAAGTGCTGCGATCCAGTTCTGCCTCTACCACTGTCTTTCTTTTCCTGTATTCAGAACCTTCCACTTGCTATTTCACTTCTTGCTCCACAGTTTGAGACTGGGAATAAGCTCATTATTCCAAAGAACAGACGGCTGAGCCTTTGAGAGCTGATGCATTTCTGCAGAGACTATCTATCTGTACAGCACTTAGCACATTGTTGGTGCTCAAGAAATGTACCAAAAATTGAAGCAGATTTTTCAATGGACTGACTTTGCTGTTACTGAGGTGGCCCATGGGAGTTTTTAAATCTCCACTGTTAGAAAAATGTCCAGCCATCCTTTGAAAAGCAAACTTAAACGATCTGCAACAGAAATTTCCCCACTTCTGCCCAAAGGTGACTCTTAAACTCCACCCTCCTCCTCCCAAATTAAATGCCTGGAAAATAGATAGGATTACAACCTTCTAATGCCAGGCTAGCATTTTTAACCTAAGCACAGAACAGAAATGTGCAGTGCCTCCTAAAAGTCCTAGGAAGTTCTTCATATACTTTTGTTTTACAAGATAATCGGGGCACAGAGGTTGCCTTCTGCCCAGCTCTTTGGGTAATGGAATGTCTTGTTCCCGTTTGCGTTGACAGTGGAATTTCTGAGCAGCTCTGCTCCTTGTCAGACGTATTTGCCGCACTTAGCACAGGCCACACAAGTGGCCTCTGTCAACTCCGATAAAAAGGGAAGCTCAGCACCCTTTTATGAACATTCTCCTTTAAACCTGTCAGGTGCTAAAATTAGGCAGGAGCTGCTGTCACCAGATGTTCTGCTCCCTGAAGGGCGTGCCCTGGGCAGTTTACCTCTGTGTTTTATGTACTAACGCATCCCGGTACTGGTGAGCATCAGAGGCCTGACATCTGCCTCGGGGGCACCAAATCTGAAAACTAGATCAAATGTGGAGCTGAAGATTGTTTGTTTTCGGGAGCTTAAATGGTTGCGCATGTCTGAATGTCTGAGCAAAATTGATTTTATTACAAAATGTACTCATCTCAAGAAAAGTAATCATTTTAGTAGAGAGAGCTGATCTTTTCATAACTGATGTCATTTCCTTGAAGAACAGTAATGCTCCCTTGATTTGTTTTGTTTACTTGCTCCTGTTTTTCCTTTAAAGGAAGATGCTTTTATTTCATCTGTTTGAAACCAAATTCACATGTTAAGACAGCCACACACACATGTTCAGTGACTGCCATCTGGTGCCAAGCACGCTTCCAGAATAACGCCCCTTTGTATTGGGTGATGCCTCTGGAAGGTCGCATTTGACGATAGGGATGGGTCACTTCTGACATTTTTGACTATGTACTTTATATAAATGTATACCTTTTCTCTCTTTTCCTTAGTAGTTTTTTAATTTAAAGGATTCAGCTCAAGGATTCATGAGCTCTTATCTGTTAAACAATCATTCATTAGATTGTGGTCTTAAATGTGCAAAATTTTAAACAAATTTTTAGCAAAAATTTTAAGCAAAAGAAGCTACTTTAAATGTAACTAATTACTTAGAAAGTTGATGTTTTCTTCATGATTCTCTCAAGCATTTTTTGTTTCATTTGTGAAATGAATTGTGTCTGTTAAGCCTTTTAAAATACTGCTATTGAAACTGAATTTTTTTTAGTAGAACAGCATAGCAGGATATAGTGGGATTTTTATTATCATTTTAATAATCTGTCTTCAAGATGGTAACACTGATAACTCTTTGGAGAAGGATCGTCTTTCCAAGCAGACTCATTTTGTTTAAAAGAATAAATACATAATAACTCCTGTATCTGGAATATGGCTTTTGACGCACTTGAATAAGTCTCCTTTTCAAGAAGGTAACAAAAACAGAAAAGCAAATAAAGCAAAGCATCTCTGGCAGAATATTCAGCCCCTGGATTCTCTGGAGATGGGTGATCATTGTCTTAAAAAAAAAAAAAAAGAATAGGGGCCGGCCCCATGGCCAAGTGGTTAAGTTCGCACGCTCCGCTGTAGCGGCCCAGGGTTTCATCGGTTCGAATCCTGGGCGCGGACATGGCACTGCTCATCAAGCCATGCTGAGGCGGCATCCCACATGCCACAACTAGAAGGACCCACAACTAAGAATATACAACTATGTACCGGGGGACTTTGGGGAGAAAAAGGAAAAAAATTAAAATCTTAAAAAAAAATCTATTAAATCTCTGCCAGAGGTTCTAACATTTGCAAAATTTTGCTAAATTACACCCAATAAAGCTGTTTACAAGTAAGTAATTGCTTGAAGTGAATTCCTTTGGGATAGAGTAGGATAAACTCTGGGCCAGGGCCTTCGGAGACCTGGGTGGTAATCTTCCATGAGCTGGCAGTGTAACTGGCAGCTATCTTATCTTCGTGGATCTTAGGTTTGCCATTTGTAAAATGAGAGAGGGTGACCAGCTAGATGAGGTCCTTGTATCTGAAACACTTTCGAATGTTTGGGATTTGGGATTATCAGCTTAATTCCCCAGGGTTGAGAAAGAACTGACACCAGCTTTCTTTACGAGGTGGCACAGCCTTGAGACCGCTCAGAAAATACCCATTGCTGTCCTCTGTCGAGAAACTGTGGGCTTCCCAGAGGGTGTGGCTCCTTATTGCCTTGCCGCACTGAATGGTCTTGGTTTTAGATGTGGAATAACATCGTTATGCTGCTGTGAGAGTCTCCAAAGTGAAGAATTTAAATTGTAAAGGGGAGGAAAACAAAATTAAGAAAGGCCGCTTTCTTAATTCAGTGTTTGACCAACCTTTGGCTGGCTCACTAACGTCCAGCACTAACTGTGGCTTTGAATCCTTTGGATGATGTTTGTTTTTTATTTGCAGTGTCCCAGATGAAGGTTTCATATTGAAACAGGCTAAAAGAGTCCCTCTCATGAGATCTCATGGGTGCTTCCAAAGACAGTCTGTCTCTCATAGATTCTTTGGTGGTGCTTGTAGCCTGTTAAGGTGGAAGGGTGTGCAGGGGACAGAGCCTGTGGCTGTCCCTGGCTCCTTGTTGAACTGGATCTATCAAGACAACCCATTTGCTCTGCTCCTGACAGGAAGAAGGGAAGACAGAGCCCGTCAGCTTCCCGTGATGAGCCATTAGCCCTGGATGACAGACAGACTTTTTCTATTACTCAGGTGGGCGCCTGTTAGATCCCATGTGAGGACTTTGTTTTCCTGTCCATTAAGGATCCTGTAAAAGCTTTGGCATTCCATCAAAGGGCTGTGCCCACAGTGGACACTCAAAAAGAATGGATGTGTATTGTCAGCTCTCTCTCATTTGGTTACAAGTATGAGGAAAAAAGTAAATCTTTTTTGCTTTTTAACTTGAACCTGAGTATTGTGGTGGCAATAAATTATTGAATAATTGAAAAACAACACATGGATTTAAGCTTTGGCAATTGTCTATTCATCACGCACTTACGGCTTTTTTATTTTATATATATATATATATATATATACATAGCTCATTATAATTTTTGTATGTTACTAATAATACTTTAAGGGTCTATTCCTACCACGACTCCACTTTAGCAAATGAGAGGAGTCAGGGAGACCAGTTGGTTTTGAGGCTAGTGCAATCGAGAATTCTGAGCAGGTTTGCCACTACAAATGGGAGGAGAGGGTCCAGGTTGTGAGAATTGAAATGACTGAATGAGTGCCTGAGTGTGGGGGTCCTTTTTGACAAGATATGATTCTGAGAGTTGGCACTTGGGGGGCTGAGAAGCCAGTGAAATCAGAGATCACCACTGCTAGCCTGTATAAGAGAGCCCCGGAGAGGACCACGGACACAGCCGTATCTAGGGCATGTTGACTTGGAGGTGTGGACGGGCCACCCACCACGTGAGACCACAGCCCGTGAGTCGAGGCAACGCGAGAGGCTTTCTAACCAGCCCCTCATGTGGGCCTGCACACGTGGACAGAAAGGTCCTCAGCTCAGGGTACGTTTTCGGCACTCTCTGAGATGGCAAAGGAGGAATTTGCAGAGAGAAAAGAGACCAAAGTATAGAAAATTGCAAAACAGTAGCATTTGGCAGAAGGAAGAAGAGCTGGTGATGGATCAGTTAAGTAGACTGAAAAAGAATTTGATAAATAAAAAAAGAACCAGAGACCTACTCCACCCAGGAAGCCAAAGAAGCAGTTGGCAGATAGGGATCAAGACAGATGAGGCCTGGCAAGAATCCAGTCCAAAAATGGCATTTCTGAGCAGTGGGGGAAAGAATAATGCTTCAGTGAATGGTGTGTAATAGTTGGCCGTTTGGGGAAAAGTAGTTAGATGCCAGACCATATGTAAAAATAAACTCCGTTTGGATTAAAAATATAAATGTAAAAATTCAAAATGAAAATATAGACAAATATTTTTATAACCTCGAGTGAAGGGGTCGCATGCATATATGTGGTATCTGTATTCAAAGTATACAAAGAAAGTTAAAAAACAGGTTTTAGACTGGGAGGAAATACAATAAAACATGTGGTAGAAAAAAGGCTAATATCCTTAATGTTAGAAGAGCTTCTATAAATGAATGAGAAAAGTAACAATAAAAGGGTAGGAAGGGGCCGGCCACATGGCCGAGTGGTTAAGTTCACGTGCTCCGCTTTGGTGGCCCAGGGTTTGGGGCTTCAGATCCTGAGGAAGAGAGATAAAATGACTAATAGATCAAAATGTTTGGTAGTTTTAAAAACTTAATCTTAAAGCAATATTGAGATGGTAATATTTGCCTTTTAGACTAGCAAAAATTAAAATCCATTTTAACATCCACTGCTGATGAGAAATAGACACTTAGGTATATCATTGTCATTAGGAGCTTAAACTGATACAGTTTTTAGAGAATTACTTGTCAGAATCTATTGAATTTTTAAATGCACACACACTTTGGTATAGTAATCTCATGTCTAAGAATATATCCTACAGAAATCATAGCAGGATTCAACGAGATTTATCTAAAAGGGATTTATTCCATCATTGCTGATAATAATGAAAACAAAGAATAGTCTGAAAATCCATCACTGAGCAAATGGTTAAATAAATTTTTGTACATTCATACCATGAAATACTAGGCAACCACTTTTTTAGTGAGGTAAATCTGGGTGTTTGAACCTGGAGGGAATTCCGTGATATCTTGCTAAGTGAGGAGAGGAAGAATAAGTTGCAGCCTAATGTTAGCTTGATTCTGTATTGCCACATGATAATAACCTGTGTATGTTAATGTGTATAAATAGGTGTGTCTATAAGCTTATGAAAAAGTTGGGAAGCATATATACCACTGAGGTAGAGGTAAGGATGGAGGGGCAAGGAGAAAGACAAGAACGTTCATGGATGTCCTTTGAGAGAGTGGTGGTGGAAACAGGAGTAAACGAGATAGGAAGGTGTGAGCTGTGGGGGTCGGTTACTGTGGACGTGTTTGATCAGGAAGGAAGAGGAAGATGGAATTTTAGCTTTGAGGGACAGACAGGTCAATACAACAGGTTTGAGCTTTTTGTTTTATCGTACAGAACAGGAGAAATTTGAGTCTGTTGTATGCCAAGACAAGGGAGAAAATACAAAAAGAAAAAGTTGTGGTAATCGGAAGAGTGCGGGAGTGGTGGAGTTGGTAAGGAATGGAATCAAGGCTGACTGAGTGAGCCTTCTTTCTCTGGGGATGTAGAGGGTAAGTGAGGTTGGGGAAGGTTTTTTAAGAATCCCGACCACATGGCCTCTGAAGACAGGCAAGTCCAGAGAGTAGGGGATGCACATGGGTGGTGTTGTGGATGGAAGAAAATGGCAAACATTGGAAACAGCTATTCTGGAATTGATTTAGGATTAATGGAGGTATAAGGAAGACATTTAGGAAAGACATAGGAAGGAAAAGACAAGGAAGGAAAAACATACGGAATTCATTTAGGGAAAGAAAAAAAGAGACATCAGGCATAATAAGTTCAGAGCCCGTGAGTTCAAGTCTTATTAATTTGTGATGAAGTGAGTTGGCATTTCCTGAGTGGCAGCAGCCTGGAGGAGGAGAAGGAATCCAGTGAGTCAGGTTAGAATTAGAGGATTTCAGGTATTAATGACACTTAAAGGGCTCGCTAAGGGTCACAAGCTGGGCAAGAAAGCCCAAGGGAGGCTGACAGAGCCAGAGAGAGTATAAGGACTGAATGTTGTAATAAGAGTCACAAATTTAAAAAGGCAGCTACCTCAGGAGTGAGGAAGGGAAGGAGGTGGTGAAAGAACACGTTGGAGTCAGAGGGGGAGCATCAGAGTTCCTCACAGAAGAGTTGCAAGTTCTAAGGGCCAAGGTGACGGGTGTCTGTAGTGCCTCTTGGTTTGTATCGTAGACTTTAAGTCCCCCGAGGGAAGGAATTATCCAAGTCTTGTCCATCTGTACATCTTCCAGTGCTTAGCACAGTGCCTGGCACATAATGGACACACAGCAGATATTTGAATGAACAAGTGAATACGCTGGGGTAGAAGCAAAGGTCTTGACATTAAGGCATTCAAACATCGGTAGGATTCAAGCATCTGTAAGGTCGGGATGCTGGACGGGTCATCAATTTTATTGTTAAAGACACTGAAGAAAATCGCAGAACTGGATAAAGTATAAAGTCACATATTGAATTGTCAAGGATTGTGGGAAAATCCCTGGTTTTAGTAGATAGAATTGACAAGGATAGAGGGAGTGATAAAATCAAAGGGTATGACTAGTTTTTTGAGCTCAGATCCTCCTGCATCAGAGTAGCTAGGAGACATGCTAAATCCACAGCCTTAGGGGCTCCACCCAGGCCTGTGGAATCAGAATTTCTGAGAGTGAAGCCTGGGAAACATCACAGAGGCTTAGCCCCGGCCAATAAGATTTAAGAACCACTGGTGTAGATTCTAAGTGGAGCTTTTCGGTTTGGCCTGGTTTGGGGAACATATGGAAATGAGGAGTTTGCTGTCTTCTCCCCCTAACTGAGCAAATCCAGAGCAGTGAGAAAGAAAATACTCACAGAGCCTCTTAAAGAAAAGTTTTGAAGGAAGTGGCTTCAAGAGGAATCCAGTTTCCGTTAAGTCAAAGAGTAGAAAGAGCATGGTGGAAAATGGCTGGGCTATTTTTAATGACTATTTCTAAAATGTCCACATGGATTCCTTCCATAGTTTCAAGACTCAGGATTCAATTTGCCCTTTTACTGGAGAGTCAGGTTAAGGTTTATCAATTGTCCTTCTATAAATGGAAATGGCATGGAATACTGTTGTGTGTGTGGAGAGAAAGATTGGATAAAATCTATATACACGCATATGCATGTGGTGTATGTTTATTTCATGTCCGAAATAGCCTTCTTGTAAGGAGTCTTCTTGAAGATGATTTTATTGTAATCATCTTCACAGTGCCCTTTCACTTTTGGACAGTGTTCAAAATGTTATTTTAACATGTGAACCGCACCAACTTAAAATTTGGATATATTTTTGCAACTACGGGCATAAAGGGGACTTTGTGCTTTTGATGGCATTCGAAAAGGATGCCTTTGTCCTGGAGCCAGATGGGAGAGTTGCAGACCAACCTGAAGGCATTGGATATCCAACAGGTGGTAGCAAGAAAAGTGGTACCAGAGGAGGAAGCCAAACTGTCACACAGCAACAAGATGGGGCACTTTGCCAACGGAAGAAGGGTCCCAGAGTCAGCCTAGTGGGGACTAGGGGTGCATCGGTCCTGCTGACTGGCTCAAGAGCGGGGTGCAGAGGAGGTGTTTCCTGAGGGGGGTGAGCTGGACTGGGGAGGATTAGGTGCCAGGGAGGAGTTGAGGACATGTGGGAAGTTGGGGGCTAGCTGGAGGGAACACTTTTTGTCGAACAGATGATTCAGTTAAGGTAGAATTGTGGGAGACATTTGCCCCCTTACTCCTTCAGTGCTGTTGCCTCTGTGGTTAGAGCGCTCCAAATTCTTCCCAAGTCTGAGTTGGAGTATTTAGCTCGTTAGCCTCAGCCAAGCACTTGGAACCTCTTCCTCTTACTCTGCATTTATTTGTACCACCCACACAGTTACACTCCATTAGCGGCTGCTAATTGGCACTAGATGACTTTAATAAAACTGTGTCCCTTCTGATAATTTTGAACTCTGCAGAATATTCTCCATGTTTCCTAAACTGTCAAATTTATGTCTCTCTAGTACTTCTCCTCAAAGTCAGAAACAAATGCTTTTTCTACTACTATTTCTTAGCAAGTTTCACGAAACTGCAGACTTGCAGGCATTTACTGTGGCCCTATAGTGCCTTTCTCCATATCTTCATCTCCTTCTCTCTCTCCTGCCTGCCCCCCACTGTTTGTTTCCAAGGACTTTGTGGCAGCTTTCTACAACAGAACTGCCACCTTAAAAAGATTTGGGTAGAATATGGCTGCAAAGTCACCTTACGCGTAAAGGTTTATGTTCTTGACTGTAACGTGACGTCAGCAAGACATTTCCGATCTGGGGCACTTGCCAGGTGTCAGTTGGGGTAAAGATACCATGTTTGCCCAAAGAGAAAGCTATTTACAGATTTTCTGTCTGGAAGAAGCCATTATCAGCTTTTGGTGGCTTATCACTTATTCTATGGCTTATCCCTTGAATAGCATTCAGTGTTCTCTTTCTTACCCCTTTCCTCTTATTCCTTTTTATCCATAAAGTAATGAATATAGAAATGTTGACTGAACTTGCCTGAGGTTGCCCAGATGCAGGAAAGTTTCATGAGCCTTAATTAAAAATACTGGAGAAAATGTCTTTATTTTATCAGCAATAATAATAGGATTTCTGTTTTGCTCCTCATCTACTCTCTAAGCTAATATATGTGTTGTTGTTGCTAGCATTTATTTAAATGGCTGAACCTAGAAAAATGAAGATTTGTGTCCTAACGTATAGAGAGGAAGTTGAATATGAAATTGTTTTTTAGAAAAGAAGTCTCCCTAGATTGAACTGTTCGGTTAGGACGGCCAAATCCCCCTTGTCCAGCGCTGGGAGGGACAATCAGGAGCAGAGACTCAGTGTCTGCTCCCTTCGGTGGGCCTCGCAAAGGCCATAAGAGGTGGCTGTGATGGCCCCATTTTGGGATGAAGAACTGAGGCTGAGAGAGGATAAATGGCTTCCCCAGGTCAGTTAGCTAGATGGTTACGGAATAAGAATTCAGATTTAAAATCTTCCTATTTTCAGACCCATGTGCTTTTCACTACTCCACACCATCTCCATAAAAAGTGAAAGATGCTTCATCATCAAACACCCTGAGTGGTACTGGATTTTTGCTGTGTGACTCTACATCTTGAACTGAGAATTTACTCCCTATATATTTTTCTCATTTAAAAGCATGCAAGTGTTTACTAAGTAATACTAGATCTATTCTGCTTTCTTCTGTTCTAGATTTTCTACCCTAGCAAGGATGGTACAAAGATTCCAATGTTTATTGTGCATAAAAAGGGCATAAAATTGGATGGCTCTCATCCTGCGTTCTTATATGGCTACGGTGGCTTCAACATATCCATCACACCCAACTACAGGTAAGCATGGACCACTCTTGGAAACCACTCTTGGAACTTCAGCGTGTATTTGATGCTCTCCATACAGCAGAAAGAAACCAGAGACTAGTCTACTAAATCATGTTTTTCTAATATATTAAACTCTATATTTCTTGCTTGTTTTCGTGGTGGGGCAGGATTATGTGTTAACTACGTGCATTTTTGATCAGGAATTTCAGGATCATTACAAGCTAGCCTTGTGTCTTCAGTGGAATAGGTTGTTTGAGAGCTAGATGCTGAGGCTGTAGATGCCACAGAAGGTTGATGTCACCTGAGGTCTGCGATTATTTCCCAATAACTTAGGTTCAGGGAGAAAAGTCTGCATTTGTACATTTGCTCTTGTTTACATAAATATCTTCTATCAGTTATTTGCAAACTTGATTTTAATATCCCATTCACAGTATAAGATGGAATCTGCTTTGAGCGTGTTTAATAAAAACAAGGAATCTCCTACCAGCAAGACCAGCTTGAAGCCAATTTCTAAATAGAGCCTCACATGAAATCTGATCCTATTAGGGAAGAAAGTCATAGACTAGTGACTACCAGGACATAAATTGAGTAGATTCAATCAGCTGTCCCAAATCTGAATAGAAGAAAACTGTTACTTTGTTTTGAGCACTTGATATCAGTGGAGCACTCTGCTGATGATTTAGGATTGGATGAAGTATATGAATATAGTCCCTGCCCCGCAAGTCGTTTATAGCCAAATTGTGAACTGCCTGGAACATGCAGCTCAAGAGATTGATTTTATCCTCTAGTTAGTGAAGAGCTGATCAAAGTGCAAAATCATCATGTAAAACAGTATTTTCATAAGATAATTGAAGGGAAACGAGTTAGAAGAGGGTAGTAACAGTGGCTCTTCATTCGCTGTACAATGACACCGCCGTTCTACGTTCTATGATGCCTCCTCTGGACCAGCCATCGTGCTGGGCAGGGTCTGAGCCGCAGACGGGCCTCCTATCTCTTGTCCGAGAGTTTCCCAGGCAATGAGATTCGCTATTTCATGGGTATGTCCATGTCTGTGGGGCAAAACCATACGCCATATTTATTCTCTGTGAGGGTTAATCTAAAACTGCAAGTCGTAATCTTTTTGCTGGTGAGGGGTCTTGTAAAAAATGTGATATCTGCAAAGAGCAATAAAGCAGAGTTTTCCTTTATTTATTAAGCCTGCTGTGTCAGGAATCTAGATACAAGTAAGGAAGGGGCCCTGTACCATTTTTATCCCAGAATGCAGTAGCTATGCTGGTAATTTCAGTAGAGACCATCAGGGGTGCATGAAAAATGTTGACAAGAAGACCAGGTGATTGAAAATCCATTTGGCCAATACAGTATGGTTGTATGGTCAGACACCTACCCCCATTCTCCTTTCCTCTTCATTCTCAAGATCCACAAAGTTAGCACCCAGACCATCTAGAGCCTCAGGTTGCAGAAGCCCATGGTTTCCCCAACTAAAAGGAAGAGTGATGAAATTTTCAGAAATAGTTCTCAAAGCAAAATTAATTTTAACTCACAGCAAATAGAAAAATAAATGTCACTCAGCATCATTAGGGTCAGAGGGGAAAGAAGAGGAGAAAAACATAAAATCCAAATTTTCCAAAGAACTTACTCTTTTTCCTGGAAGCTTTGTGCTATGGTTTCTTCTGTTTATTTCTAGAAAACGTTCTCAAGCCTTGAACACTCCACTGATCTCCTCTACCTCTCAATACACCCATTGTTGTCTAACTCCCCATCTAAATTTCTGTAAAACTGGAAAACTTGTTTAAAATCCATGTTTTGGAAACAGCTTTCTTTTTTCCAACTGTAACAATTTGGAGAGAGACTGGAAAAAATGGTAGCAGGGCCACTGTTGGGTGTTCCTATAAGCCAGCACCATTGCCACCAGGGCTGTGTCACATGGCTGGTGGTATTTTGGTTCCCAAGATAGTTGTTTAAAAGATGGATTCAGGGGCCGGCCCGGTGGCGCAGCAGTTAAGTGAGCACATTCCGCTTTGGTGGCCTGGGGTTCGCCGGGTTGGATCCCAGGTGCGGACATGGCACTGCTTGGCATGCCACGCTGTAGTAGGCATCCCACATATAAAGTAGAGGAAGATGGGCATGGAGGTTGGCTCAGGGCCAGTCTTCCTCCGCAAAAAAAAAAAAAAAAAAAAAAGGATTGGCAGCAGATGTTAGCTCAGGGCTAATCTTCCTCAAAAACAATTTAAAAAATAAAAATATAAAATATGGATTCAGTATGAAATAAGGGCCTCTGGTTTTTTCTGTTTGCATTATGAATTGCATATTCCCACTTCGTATAGTGAAATATTCACCAATATAGAAAAATGAAATATTCTGAATGCTCATGAAAATGTATGAGCTTTGCAGTTAAACGTTAATCAGGAGTTATATATTTTCACTTTAATCAAGTAATATAAAACTATTGGGCTCCTATTTAGGTGATATTACATATGGAACGTCTTTGGGGCTATTGTTTTATTTATTTATTTATTTATTTTGAGGTGAAGGGAGACAGCACCGTCCTTACTAGGAGGTTAATGAAAGGTTAACTATTTTTACTGTTTCTCAGTGTGTCCAGGCTTATCTTTGTGAGACACATGGGCGGTGTCCTTGCTGTGGCCAACATCAGAGGAGGTGGCGAATATGGAGAGACGTGGCATAAAGGTGAGATATTTTCTCTACAGAAACAAAAAAATATGGCATAGTCAAAGCTATGGTAAATGAGCTGAGGGGGTTAGGAGCAGAAAAGCATTTTGGCTAGACAGATGAAAAATAAGGATAATTTCAAGCACATTGCAGGCACTACTCCCCTTTTAAAAACAGCTCCGTTTTTTCACATTTTATTTTCCTCTGTAGTCTATTTTAATGAAGTACATATTTTTCAGAAGCATTCCCTATAGACTAGAATCAAAAAAATTTTTTTAGCAATGCATGTGCGTACATTTTTATCTATCACTGTCAAAAGGCAGTCTGAGGGCGGGGACTTTTTCTTATTTATTCTGTCTTCTGTTAGCCTGGCTTTGACCGTTCTGCTTTATTTGCCTATCCCAAAATGGACTTCAAAACAGGTCATTTTCTCTTAAAACAAAAGAGATATAAAATAGAGCTTCCCTGTTCCCAGTGTGGGCATCCTTTTGCTTGTTTTCTCTGTTTTCCCGATGTTGCTGAGAAATGGCATCCTCCTGACATTGCTGCTGTGACTGCCCCGTGAAGGTTTTAGACTCAAGAACTCAGTTGGTTTTGTTTTTCTGGTTTAATGATTCACTCTCCATTCTCTGGCCTCCTGAAGCATGTATTCTAGTTGATTGAGGTATTGCTTATGTACTCACCTTCATTCCCCAGGTTGCCACAGGTTTTTTAAAGAATGATCTTTATTTTTAAATATATATATATATTTTTTAAGATTGTCACCTGAGCTAACGTCTGTTGCCAATCTTTCTTCTTCTTCTTTCTTCTTTCTCCCCAAAGCCCCCCAATACATAGTTGTATATTTTAGCTGTAGGTCCTTCTGGCTGTGCTATACAGGACGCCACCTCAGCATGCCCTGATGAACGGTGCCATGTCCACGCCCAGGATCCGAACCGGCTAAACCCTGGGCCGCCGAAGTGGAGTGTGTGAACTTAACCACTCAGCCACCGGGCCGGCCCCTGATGATCTTTATTTTAAAAGCTTGTCTCTTTTCTTCATATATGGAGCACAGCCCCTCTCCCAGGCTTTTGTGTGTCTGGAAATCACAGACTAACCGACGGTCTGAAGACGACCTTCTCCACTTGCCTTATTCCTGTGTCCTTGTGGGGAGGATGTGGGGAGCCACCTTCACTGCCACCAGCGCCCGGCTTCTCCCCTCTCATCATCAGCCGTCTTTGTAAGAAGGCCTACTCTGGGATGAAGGTGGCCACCAGGGCTTGGGGTTGGTCAGCAGCACCAGGCAAAAAGGGTCTTCTCCTGGAACATGAGAGACCACCCTTTAGATCTGTGCGTTCTCTTGTTCCTCTCCACCTTCCTGAACCTGAGGCCAAAGGCTCTGGTTTTCTGCATCAAATCCAATCAGCCAAAATGAGGGGAGATATGTGAAGAGATGTTTCATAAGTACCTGTTACGTGTCAGGATGCAGAAAAGCCCAGGTCTAACCCTGGGTATTCAGCATGCACCCCAAGGGCTGATGTCAGACAACAAACTATTTAAACGTCTTAGGTCGGCTGCCGCCAGGTCATCCCCACAGACTTCATCAATTGTCATTGTATTTGAAAGGGCATAGAGTTCATTCTGTAATTTTGACTTTGACCTGATAACTAGAGTTTAATTACACTAAGATCATACCATGAAACTGTGATATTAAGAGATGGCTGACAAAAAAGAGAATAAATAAGAATGAAATCTCTATATACCATGTTTGATTTCCATCCCAAATCCAGTGCTGAGTCTGGACCCCTTGACCTGCCTAATTTCCTACAAAATGTTTGAGGTGTACACACCCACACACCCACCCTCCTGCATGGACTCCTGACCCTGTGGCCCTCTCCTCAAAGAACCTGAATTCTTTCCATAAAACCCCTCTGGTCTTCAGGTGTCCACCATGCTCAATAGGGAAGTGCGCCCTTGGTCCTGATCAACTCTCTCTTTCTCTTCTCTGTATTAATCACTAACAACTTACTGTCCACAAGCCCTGGGGGAGGGGAGTTTGGAGCTTGACTGAAGCTAAAAGTAGGCTGACTGTGTTTAGACTGATGCATAAACTTTCTTTAAATTTAGGCAGTGAAAGGACCAGAAATGGACCTTTTCCATTTAGACCCCAGTATACTGGACATTAATAAATCTAAATTCCCTTCAGTTAATTGAGTTTAAATTTTAATGCTCTTTAAAAAATATAGTCATATACCCAAAATGATATTATTCCTGGAAACTAAGTAATCCTAGCTGTTCTAATTCACTGGTAATTTCTTATTAAAATCTTAACATTTGTTTTTCTATGAAAAAATTTCTTCAGTAACACTGCTTCATTTTTAATTGAATTTCTGCAGAAGTGGTCAATCTCAAATGTCTGATTAGATCTGCGTCTGCTTTTTGTTCATTTCATAGGCGGTTACTTCTGACATCTGTTTATGTAAGGGCATACCATACCTCTGACTTTTGGCCTTTACTTTTAGATATTCCGAGATCTTGAAATGTTCCTCTCTCTAAGTAATTTCTTTGTGTGGTTTTATTCATCGGAATGACTTCTAGATGAGAAAGCCCGGTTCTCTGGGGAGATATGTGAGATCCTCTTCATTCAAGAATTGAGAAACCATCATGGGCTGCTCTGTGCAGCACCTGCCTCCCCATCTCATTCCTGCTTAAGTCCTTTAAATAAGTAACCAAGGGCAAAATTGGGGAACTTATTTATTGTCATCAGCTACTCATTTCAAGCTCCTGCAAAGCCAGGAGGAGTGAGAAATGCACCTCTGCACAAAGTGCTTGCATCTTCCCAGGGAGAGGGGGACGCGCACGGCCCCATACTCCTGTGCCAGGTGGAGCTCAAAGAGAATTGAACACTGTGCAAGGTCTTGTTCCATTTTGAAGTTCAGCTTCTCCAAAATAGAGGGTTTGGGGTTTTTTTTTTAAGGTATACTTTTTGGTGAGGAAGATTGGCCCTGAGCTCACATCTGTTGCCCATCTTTTTTTTTCTTATTCTTTTCCCCAAAGCCCCTCAGTACATAGTTGTATATTCTAGCTGTAGGTCCTCCTGGTTCTGCTATGTGGGACGTCACCAAAGCATGGCATGATGAGCTGTGTGTTGGTCCATGCCCAGGATCCAAACCAGCAAACCCCAGGCCACCGACGCAGAGCACGCACACTTAACCTCTCAGCCACAGGGCCAGCCCTGACGTTCTTTTTCATTACATTCTTTCAATCTCATGCTTCTCTGACATAACAGATCATTTTCTTCCCATTGGGGCATTTGCCTTTTAAGTTCTGGGAGTTTTTAGAAAAATACAAATCCACCATGTGGATTAGTGATTGTGGTATTGATGATAGATTTCCACCATGGGTAACAAAATTTAAATTGAGGCATTTTTCTAAATGTAGCCCATTGTTAAGTTGTTTAAGTTGATCAGTAGTTGAAACTGTGCCCTATCATCATTTCAATTCTCTTTAGGTTAAACTGTTATTTTCTTATGCTTTGTTTTGTTAACTCTCTTTCACTTTGGCACGTCATAGGTGGTATCTTGGCCAACAAACAAAACTGCTTTGATGACTTTCAGCGTGCTGCGGAGTATCTCATCAAGGAGGGTTACACCGCTCCCAAGAGGCTGACTATTAATGGAGGTTCAAATGGAGGCCTCTTAGTGGGTGAGAACTGGCTTTTATTCATTGTCTGTACCAGTTAACACACTTGGGGTTTTCAGATACACTGTCTGCAGGCAGCTCTCAATTTTGGCTCATGGATGGGAGCAGTGGTACAAAGAAAGCAAAACCCATTGGTGTCTGAGCATCTGATAAACAACACAGAAAGACACAGCTGAACCCACGTTATACTGACTCCACTCAGGATAGCCTGAAAAGCTGTTCCACCTCCCTGCCCTGAGCTCTTCTGGGCTGGACCGCAATTCTCTCCTCCCTGGGGTGGAACTCCTCTCCCCCAAACTGGATCCACAGGTTTCTAGGGTTCAGCCAGCACAGGACTGAGCCTGATAACCCCTCTGCTTGTGTTCCTGAGAACTTGTAAGATGTGATCATCACTACACATTCGTTGAATACCTAAGCCACAGAATGCTAAATGCTGTGGGCACAGAGAGGGGTCATGATGGAAAATGAGGTACACACAAAGATGGCTCCCCAGCGTAATGGTACTGAAATAGTTCACAGTAATAGTTCACACTTGCTGAGCACCTTGTGTGTAGGGCCCAGGGCTGAGCCCTTGGCGTGCATGCTGTCATTTGATGTGCATGCAGCCTGTGAGGTGGGGACTGGTGTTATCCCCATTTTACAGAGGAGGACACTGAGGCACCTAGAGGTTGAGTAGCTTGCCCAGTGTCACTCGATTGGAAGATGGTGATGCTGGGGTTGGGGCCTGACACTGTGGTTTTAGGTTCTACTCTCTTAACCTCTATGTGGCACTGCCTCTAAGTAGCTTTTCCTAATTCTTGGTAGTTAATGAAATTTCGCTTTGCATTTTGTCTCTCAGTAGCACTTAACATTGTAGTAAACATTTATGGGGGCCCTGAACTTTGGTGCCGGGGCCTACATCCAGTATCATTAGGATGTGAGGGACCATTGTAGAAATATGGAGTGGCACATGTAGGCTCAACCTAAAACATGCATGTGGCAATTTTCGGGGTTTTCAATCCACTGTTTTGGAGGGGGGTGGTCAGGGTCGTTTAGTTTCCTTGTCTTTGAAATATACCGAATCATGTCAAAACCTGAATTTCTGTTCTTACTCTTTACCCTGATAGAATATAGCCTTGAAAAAAACATTTTCCCATGGAGGGAAAATATATATGTCCAAAATAATTTGTTTAAATTTAGAAAAGGTCTTGATATCAGGTTCTTACAAACAAAACAAATACCTCTGCCTATTCCAGTTAGAGGAGGCAGGCAGTACACCAAAGGCCCTGAGGCCAGCATGGGCTTAGTGTTCCAGCAACGGTGAGGAGGCCCACCTCTGTGGCTGGGCAGCGTGAGCGAGGGGAAGTGTCGAGAGAGGTGACAAGAGGCTAAACCAGGCAGGACCTCAGAGCCAGTCTAGAGGACCTGCTGTGCTCTGTGAAAGGAGAAGCCTTTGGGGGAGTTTTGAGCAGAGAAGTGTCATAATTTGACTTGTTTTTTAACAGGATCATGCATTGATCCTGTTATGGTGTTAAGGTAGACAGAAGGCCAGGTAGCAGGCTTCTGTCCCTGTGAGAGCCTCTGGTCGCTTGGACCTGGGGTGTGGTGATGGAAGTCATGATAAGTGGTCAGACTCTGGGTATATTTTGAATTTGAGCCAACTGAATTTGCATATGGGTTATATATGAAGTGTAAAAGAAGGAAGAACTAAGGGCGAATCTGAGGCTTAATGGGAAAGGACATTGAAAATATCATCTTATTCCCATAGTGGGAGAATCGTTTTGTCATTTACTGGTTCATCCAATAGCTCCTTTCTACGTTCGGAGTTTTATATTCAGGCGTTGGTTTATGTCTGTTGACAAACCTGGTTGCTTAAGGAACCTGCAGAGACGGAGTTCCCCCATAGGATGCAGAATGCTTAGGTAAAAGGACAGGTTCCTGCCCCTCTCACCTGAGTGAGAGTCAGGGTCTCTAAAGGTGGCACTCAGGATTCAGTCTTATGAAGAAGCACTGAAATCAGGATTGGGGTGGGAATGACATTTTTTTGCAAGAGGCAGGAAAAGTCCAGATCCTTTGACTAACTCCTAGTCATGCCAGCTTTGATGTGACTTCCTCCCAGCCTCCCTAAACTGCCTTACACTGGGGTTAGGTACCTTACACCCCACTTCCATAGCACCTGAACTTTCTCAGCAAGTTGTTGCCACACCATAACTGCTTGTTCACGTCTTTATCTTTCCCACTAAAAAATTCACTTATATATCCCCAGGCCTAGTGCCAGGCACATGGCAGATGTTCAATAAATATTTGTTGAATTATCAAAAACATTAAAGTTTGTTAAGTATACAATGAAGAATATTTTTATTTTAATTTTTTCTTTTGAGGAAGATTAGCCCTGAGCTAACATCTGCCACCAATCTTCCTCTTTTTTGCTGAGGAAGACTGGCCCTGAGCTAACATTTGTGCCCATCTCCCTCTACTTTATATGTGGGATGCCTGCCACAGCATGGCTTGACAAGTGGTGGGTAGTCTGCACCCGGGATCCAAACCAGCAAACCTCAGGCCACTGAAGCTGAACGTGCAAACTTAACTGCTGAGCCACCAATCCGGCCCATGAAGAATATTTTTAAAACAGGACAAGGTATGCCAGTATTGATTAGAGCCCTGAGCTGGGTTTAGGCCCTCTTCTGCCTTGGGCCATGTAAACTACTTCTATGCACAATACTTCCGACACCTGATGTGTAGGGTGTTTTTCCCAACACCAGCCAAGTCTCCAACTCTCCAGACACCAACTGGGTGTCCTGCAATTCAGTTTGCTTCTGACACTACCCAGGGTTAGCACAGACCCCACATGGTAAGGGCTCAGTCCCACGAGACTGCCCCCACTTCAGACACCAGATCGACCAGCTATAAATTGGGGGTTCCCATGACCCCCTCCTTGAGTTCAGTAATTTGCTAGAACAGCTCATAGAACTTAGGAACACTCTTTTCTTACATTTACTGGTTTGTTATAAAGGACAGATCTCAGGAACAGTCAGATGGAAGAGATCCATAGGGGAACCTATGGGGTAGGGGTTGGCATGCGGAACTTCCATGTCCTCTCTGGGCACACCACCCTTCTGGCACCTCAGTGTGTCCACCAACCTGAAAGCTGTCTGAACTCCATTGTTTAGGGGTTTTTATGGAGGTTCTATTAGGCAGGCATGGTTGATTAAATCATTAGCTGTTAGTGATTAACTCAATCTCCAGCCCTCTTATCACATGGTTGGTTCCTCTGGCAACCAGCCCCCATTCTGAAGCTGTCTAGGGGACTACCGAGAGTCACCTCATCAGCCTAAAACTCAGGTATGGTTGAAAGGGGCTAGTTAGGGATTATAAAAGATGCTCCTCTCACCCTTATCAGTCAGGGATTTCCGAGAGTTTTAGGAGTTCTGTGCCAGGAAGCGGGGACAAAGACGTATAAATACATATTTCTTATTATATCACAGGCTAGTTTTGAGAGCCAGAACAAGCTCCTCAACCTCCCTCATCCCTGTGAGTGGGATGGGAGGAGGGGACACAGGGGTTTCAGAAAGTCCTTGAGTTTTTCAAATACCACCCCCCCCCCTTGAGATTCTTTGGGGAGTAAATCTCTATAACTGATGAGAACATCCCATCCCTAGGATATATTGGAAGGAGGGGGAAAAGCTTGTATGCCATTAGGCAGGTGATTTATGCTGGTTTCTTCCTGTGCTCTAAGGAAAAAAGGCAACCACGGTTCTGAAAGCATGTAAGTGTTGTTTTGTTTTTGTTTATTTGGATGTTTAACGATGGACTGCCTCCCTTTTCTATCTGTCTTGGTTTTTAGCTGCTTGTGCAAATCAGCGTCCGGACCTGTTTGGTTGTGTTATTGCTCAAGTTGGAGTAATGGACATGCTGAAGTTCCATAAATATACCATTGGTCATGCCTGGACCACCGATTATGGGTGCTCGGACAGCGAACAACACTTCGACTGGCTTATCAAGTCAGGTTTTAATTCATATTGACATACATGTTGCTAACAATTTGATATCATACTAAACAGTCAGATGGATAAGTATTTGACTCTTTGTCGCCTTCAGTGTCTCATATTTCCATATAATTTACTGCAGAAGTCGGGGAAGTCATCGGAGTACCTGGCTGTCTTTCTTATTTTGATCTAGTCTTTAACAAAAACAAACTACAGAGGTGTGATAGGCAGAATTCTAAAGATGGCCCCCAAGAATCCTGTCCCCTGGTTCTTCAATTCAACCCTAATCGAGGTACTGCTGTGAGAGGACTGCAGATTAAATTAAGGTTACTAATCAGCTGACCTTAAAATACGGAGATTATCCTGGATTCTCCCAAGTGGGCCCAGTCTAACGACAAACTCTTAAAGGCAGGGCACTTTCTCTGGCTGGAGTCAGCGATGCGGCAGAAAGGGAGGTCAGGGAGATTGGAAGCATGAGAAGGACCCGACCCCCACTGCTGGCTTTGAAGATGCAGGAAGGCAGCCTCTAGAACCTGAGAGTGACCCCCACCCAACAGCCTTCAAAGAACTGGGGACCTCAGTCTTATAGCCACATGGAACTGAGTTCTGCCAACAACTTGAATAAGTCTGGAAATAGAAAATTCTGGAAAAAAATCTGATAACAACCCAGCCAGTCAACACTTAATTTTGTCCTTGAGAGACCCAGAGCAGAGAACCCAATAGAGCCATTAAGACTCTGACTTATAGAACTGTAAGATAAGAAATCTGTGTTTTAAAAAGCTGCTGAATTTGTAATTTGTCACAGCAGCAAAAACTAATAAAAAGTGTCATTATACCTTATATCAATGTATATGGGATTTTCTCTTCTAAATTAAGAAATGAGGAAATAGAGGACTATATGCAAGTGCTATTAAACTTATTTGTGCTCTCAGGATAACCACATGTATTTGAAACCATAAGTCACATAATTGAAATATTATGCAACTTCCCACGTTCGTGTCCCTCGACCACTTTGGCGATAACAATGAGAAAATGGCAGACATGTAGCTTCTCAAGACTGTGAGCTCCATTCTTTTTTGGTTCTTCACTCTCTTTAGTTCCCACGTGTAGGAGTTTGGAGACTTTTATCAGCAGCGTTTAGGAATCGCCCTTGGAATAGCACAAGAAGCCTGTGTCCTCTGTCGCAGTCTTCTCAGTCAACTCTAAGTTTTGATACAATAACTTTGATTTCTCAAGTTTTTTCTTTCATTTTATATGTTTTTTGTTTTTTTTTTTTATGGCTAGCTCTCTGAAAAATTCAGGCATTTTAGCTGAATTCCTGATTGAATACTTTAAACTACTAAATTCCGTTCTCTAGGAGGGAAAAAGTTTACACAATGTTATAAACCATTATGATCTCAATAAAAGTACCCGGGAAAAAAGTTCTCGGGGCTGGCCCTGTGGCCGAGTGGTTAAGTTCAAGCGCTCCACTTTGGTGGCCCAGGGTTTTGCCGGTTCGGATCCAGGTTGTGGACATGGCACCGTTCATCAGGCCATGTTGAGGCAGCATCCCACATGCCACAACTAGAGGGACCTACAGCTAGAATATACAACTATGTTCTGGGGCCTTTGGGGAGACGAAGAAAAAAGATTGTCACCTGAGCTAACATCTGTTGCCAATCTTTAAAAAAAAAAGTCCTCATGATAAGAAAATAAAATTGTAACTATATGGAGGTGATGGATGTTAACTAAATTTACAATGGTGATCATTTCACAACATATATCAAATCATTATGTTGTATACCTAAAACTAATATCATGTCAGTTATATCTCAATAAAAAATAAAAAACAAACCAAAAAACTATTACTTTTAAATGCACAAATAGCCTTGTTGACACACTGGTAAAAACTGAATATTGGGGGCTGGCCCCGTGGCCGAGTGGTTAAGTTCGCGCGCTCCGCTGCAGGCGGCCCAGTGTTTCGTTGGTTCGAATCCTGGGCGCGGACATGGCACTGCTCATCAAACCACGCTGAGGCAGCGTCCCACATGCCACAACTAGAAGGGCCCACAACGAAGAATATACAACTATGTACCGGGGGGCTTTGGGGAGAAAAAGGAAAAAAAAAAAAATAAAATCTTTAAAAAAAAAAAAAAACTGAATATTGGAAGAAGCTATAGTTCAAATTAGAGAAAATACACATCTAGAAGGAGAAGTGAGACTTTTCTCACTTAACTATTATTAATCACTGTTTAATTCGACTATGCTTTTATTCTTAAAACCATTTTTGTTCACCTGGAGACTTACCTTGTTCTTAAGAAGGTGCTGCCTCTGTTCCTCCGCGCTCTCACCCTTGGCCAAAGGCAGTTTCTTTCAGCTGGACTGAGAGCCAGCAGGAGGCCAGCAACCCATCCATCCCAGGTTCCCCAGTTTACAGACAGGAAACCAGGCCCAGCGAGGACCCGCATTCTTCCTAAGACTGCCAAGCTGAGCCTGGAATAAAGGAGTTTTAGATATTAAAGGGGCAAAAAGCTGCTGTCCACTGTGGATTCCAAATTTTTCAACAAGAAAGGCTTATGCCTATTGTATCCACAATCAGTGGTTTAAAAGACAATCAGTCCACTTTGTAGCAGTGAAAAAGTAAATCTACAGAATGTGAAAATATTCAACTCAAGACAGTAAGTGTGCATATAGTTTGGGTTATTTCAACAGCCCTGTGAGTTTCTCTCTCACACAGTTTTCCAAAGTGGGAGACCAATAAATGACACAGCTCCCAGTTGCCAGTCGCCCTGGCCATTATGGCCTAAAGGACGATACAAGCATGGTCTGCAGTGGTCGCCCGTGTACTAGTTAGCTGCTGTCCTCATTGCTAGTGCACTTAGGCTGGTAAACCGCATAGGTCAGCGTGCCCACCGGTCCTCCTTGATTATCCTAGTGAACAAACAACTCTGTTTTTGACATCCAGCCTCATGAGAGTATCTTTCCCTTTCAGATATTCTCCACTGCACAACGTGAAGTTACCAGAGGCAGACGACATCCAGTACCCGTCCATGCTCCTCCTCACTGCTGACCACGACGACCGCGTGGTCCCCCTTCACTCCCTGAAGTTCATTGCCACCCTTCAGTACATCGTGGGCCGTAGCCAGAAGCAGAGCAACCCCCTGCTTATCCACGTGGACACCAAGGCGGGCCACGGGGCCGGGAAGCCCACGGCCAAAGTGATAGAAGAAGTCTCAGATATGTTTGCCTTCATCGCACGGTGCCTGAACATCGACTGGATTCAGTAAATGGAACTTCCCGCTCCCCACGACAGCCGCAGAAAACCTCAAGGGCTTTCCCACCGTTAAAACCGAGAAACCACTGGGCATCCTGCTCCCCCACACAAACACTATTCCTGCACTCATGGACTGCAGTTGAACGGAACTGCCACGGGAATTTTATCTTTTTTAGGCTTCTCCTTTTTAGCGAGCCCTTGGTGTTTGTTTTTCCACCCTGTGCAGGCACGTGTTTTAAAAAAAAAAAGGGCATGTTTGGATAAATAGCTAAACGGCAGCCAACACATTGTGAACATTCGATTGCTGAATTAAGAGTCTAGTCTGGCATACTTCATCCATAGCCCCTCAGTGACATTTGCTTCTATAACCATAACTGATATAGCTTTCAATAATGTGAGAACTATTCTCATGACAAAGACTTCTTTGCAACAATAATAAATGTTATTTAAGAACGGGAGGCTTTATTTCTGGTTCCTTTGTGTTGAGCGGCAATTTCAGAAGTGCAGTCATTCTGGATCATGTCACTTTCCATGGGAATAAGCAGTTTGCATTCCACGCAAGTTAGTTTGCAAACAATGGAGTCATAGAATGTTGGCGCTGGAAAGAAGTTGAGTGTGTCCGTTCCGGCTCCCTTGTTTGTGGGGGGTGAAGCTACGAGAGGTGCTCACTGTCTTACGTATTAACCGCTCGGTCAGCTGATAATCTGATCAGGGGCTCTTTTGGTTTGGATGCCTCCTTTTAGAAATCAGTGGACCTGAAACCTCAGTTTATTCACCTGTCATCAGTTTGATTACAAAGCATTCCTGGAAACCAGTAGCCAGGATATAAAACCAAGAGACCACATGAGTGAACTATCCAAACCAATACACTGATCCAAACTTATCTTACAATCAGAAATTTCAGCATTTCCCAAAGCTGTTTTTCCTCCCACAGACCACTTCTTAGAAATAAAAATAGTCATACTCTAACAAAATAATTTGGCCCCCTCTCCACTCCAAATCTTTGAAAGGAGAATAGACCACTCCTCAAACTATGGTCCGGAAAAAAATTTCTAAGGCATTTTTTTTTTTAACATCTCATGAAACATTGTTCCTTTGGGCATCAGTTTGGGAAATGCCCATCTAATTTATAAGAAAACAGTTTCTTCTTTGTCTCACTTCATCAGATATGACCAACATGATTACTATTTTGTATGAAGTGTCTTAACCTTAAAAAGGTAGCTTAAAAGATTACTTCATTATTCCAATAACTTGTACTTTTCCAGGTAAGTCCTATTTCCAAATCTTCCATATTTGTGCTTTTCTTTAAAGCTCTCTCCACCTCTCAAATTGCAGTCTAAAATTAGACGCACTATTTTCTGTCAGGCATATCGCTAGGTACCAAGCACAGCTGAAAGGTGGCTATGTGGTCTGGTTTTTCTCTTCTAGAATCATGTTTTCTGTTACCGTTTGTTTAAATAAGTAGTGTATATAATATGGCTGTCATTGAACGTATGATTCACCATGACCCCCTGGAGAAGTGTGCCACGAGCTAGCAGTGCACGCAGAGACTGACATCATCACCATCTACCCGAAGAGATGCTAACATGGACTAACTGCCACGTATCTGCTGACCAGCACAGTAGAAAATAAATAAATAAAATGCATTTGCATGGCTACGCCAAAGGTAGCCGTTTTCCTGGACCAGCTGGCTTGTTTGAAGTGCAGACAGCTGAGTTGCAGCCACTTGGTCCAGAGCATTTTCCAGCCTGCACAGAATCCAGCCATCCTTTCTCACTGAGGTCTCCTGCTTCACAGAAGAGGTGGAAATACCGTGTGTAGGCTCTGAGCTACAGGAGCCATCAGTCAGGCCCAGGGTCAAGTCCCAACCTGTCATTTAGTAACTGGCAATTATGAAGAATGAACAAAGTAATACACTTATAATTGGCCTCCAACTGTGAGCTCACTTTCCCAAGCCAATTTCTGTATCTAGATTTTAGCTGGACATCTGAGCCCACACACCAAAGGTAGCTTTTTTAAGCCTTAAACATTGGAAGTAAGACTTAAGGTTGAGTTCCTTCCCAGATCTCAGTATCTTCCATATTAGATGCCACCTTCCACTCTGTCCTGTTTTCTGCCCTTTTGTCTTACGCTCGTCTATCGTGTTTTGGGGGAAAAAAGCTACATTTAATGTGTATACACCTGGAATACTGTAAGACTTTGTGATGAGTCACATTTCCTAACACTCCCACTAAGGCTTAGCAGTTACACACAAGTGGTGCTGCTAGTTTGAAGGGATAAATTTCAGCTAAGCCTGTCACCCATCTCCATGTGTATCAGACAATTTTACCAGCCTTGGGGAGTCCCCCAGGGAAAACCACATAGCCAGTGCCCAGAAGGGTTACAAAGACTCAAAGATGAGTTAAAAACAGGCTGGAAAGCTATGAGAAGGGCTGTAAAAAAGCAACAGTCATTGGGGCTGGCTCCGTGGCCGAGTGGTTAAGTTCGCGCGCTCTGCTGTGGCGGCCCAGGGTTCGGATCCTGGGCATGGACATGGCACCGGTCATCAGGCCACGTTGAGGTGGCGTCCCACATCCCACAACTAGAAGGACCTGCAACTAAGATATACAACTATGTACCGGCGGGGGGGGGGGGGGGGGTTTGGGAAATAAAGCAGAAAAAAAAAAGCAACAGACTAAGGCGGTGATCAGGCCAGTGGGATGAGGGCTGACACCAATGAATAAGAAATACTTAGCTATATTCTGCAACCACTTATGTTCCAGGAGTTGGGGGTAAAAAAAAGAAAAAGTCCTACCCTCGTGAAGTTGACCCTCCAGAAGGAGGAGAGAGACAATAAGTTATATTGCTGAGTCCCCTGTGCCACCCTGCTTAAGCACTCTGTGTATAGATATATTTGTCCTCAAGCAAAACTTATAAACCATGTGTTACCCTTAGCCTTCATTGGCAGAGGCCCAAGTTGCACAGCCAGGAAGTGGGCAGGCAGGGCAGTAACCCTGACAGCTGGACCTCAGAGACTGCACTCTTACCCACTAGTTTTTTTGTTGTTTGTGCCATAGAGTCGATTCTGACTCCTAGCGACCCTGTGCATAGCAGAGTGGAACCCTGCCCAGTCTTTTTGCAACATCCTCTCACCTTCCAGCACTATATCAGATGATGCTCTGCTGCTATTCATAGGGTTTTCATGGCCAGTTTTTTTGGAAGTGGGTGGCCAGGTCCTTCTTCCTAGTCTATCTCACTCTGGAAGCTCCGCTGAAACCTGTCCACTATGGGTGCCCCTGCTTGTACCTGAAATACTGGTGGCATAGCTTTCAGAATCACAGTAACACGCAGATGCCACAGTATGACAACTGACAGATGGGTGGTGTGGTTCCCTGATAGGGAAATGAGCCCAGGCCACAGGTGGTGAGAGCACCGAATCTTGGCCACTAGACCAGGGCTGGCTAGTCTAGTAACAAGATAATAAACAGAGTTCCAGTTTAAGATGGTAACATAGGAGGGTCCTGAACTCACCTCCTCTCATGGACACACCAAAGCTACAGCTATGTGCAGAACAACGTCCTCTGAAAGAAACCCAAAAACTAGATGAGCAACTCCTACACATCAGCAAATGAGAAGAAACCCACATGCAAACAAGTGGGAGAGGCTGAGACACAACCTCACCATAAAGCCCACCCCTGGCATGGCCACCCATGGTTGAGAGGGAATTCACAACTCTGAGCTTCTCCCTGAGGAGTGAAGGGTTTGGACCCCACATCTGGCACCCCAACTTTTAAGACTTGCACCTGAGAGATGAACCCCCAAAACATCTAGACTTGAAAGCCAATGGGGCTTACATCCATGAGACCCACAAGACTACAGTGAACTGAGAAACAGTTTTTTGTTTGTTTGTTTTTGCAGTCTGGTCACATTTTTAATTTGAAAGATAAAGAAAAACTGTAAGACTACAGGAAATTCTAATAGCTTTTTTTAACCTCTGTCTTAGCAACTGTCAAACATACAATACAGTATTACTAACTATAGTCATCATGTCATACATTACACCCCAGAACTTATTTATAGCTGCAAGTTTCTACCTTTTGACCCTGTTTGCTCATTTCACCCACCTAAAAACCAGTTCTTAAGAAGCTGCAGGGACTCTACCCAGCTACTCCCCAGGGCCCAGCAGAGAGGCAGCCAATTGACAAGTGCCCAGCCATTTTGTGAAAGAGGCCTATTTGCTTATCTTAAAGCTTTGGCCTGAGGGGCAGGCTTCTAATCTGACAGACATTCAGATCCAGGAAGCCCAGAGAATCCCAAATAAGAGGAATCCAAAGAGACCCACACCAAAACACTTTAAACTATCAAAAGTTAAAAACACGAAGAGAATCTTAAAAGCAGCAAGAGAAAAACAACTTGTTACAAACAAGAGAACTCCCATAAGACTATGAGCAGATTTTTCAGTAGAAACTTTGTAGGCCAGAAGGGAGTAGAATAATGGATTCAAAGCCCCAAAAGAAAGAAAACAAAACTTCCAACCAAAAATACTCTACCCCAACAGAGTTATCCTTCCAAGTTGAAGGAGAGAGAAAGAGTCTTCCAGAGAAGCAAAAGCTAAAGGAGTTCATCACCATTAGAGCAGCCTTACAAGAAATGTTAAAGGGACCTCTTTAAGCTGAAATGAAAGAGTGCTAATTAGGGGCCGGCTCCGTGGCTGAGTGGTTGGGTTTGCGTGCTCTGCTGCGGTGGCCCAGGGTTTGGATCCTGGGTGCGGACATGGCACCACTCATCAGGCCACATTGAGGCGGCATCCCACAACTGGAAGGGCCTGTGGCTGGGATATACAGCTGTGTGCAGGGGAGGTTTGGGGAGATAAAGTGCAGGGGAGGAGGGTGGAGAAAAGAAAAGATTGGCAACAGTTGTTAGCCCAGGTGCCAATCTTAAGAAAAAAAAAGAGTGCTAATTAGTAACAGGAAAACATATGAAAGTGTAAATTTCACTAGCAAAGATAAATATATAGAAAAATTTAGAATAATCTAACATAAAGGTGGTGGGTCAATCACTTATAAAGTTAGTATAAAAGGTTAAAAGACAAAAGTAGTAATAACTATAATTACAATAATTTGTTATTGGATACACAAGTTAAAAAGATGTTAACTGTGACATGAAAAACAATGTGGGGGAGGGAGTAAAATATGGATCTTCAGAATGTGTTCAAACTTAAGATGATATCAACTTAAAATAGACTGTTATAAATATAAGTGGTTTTATGTAAGCCTGATGGTAACCACAAAGCAAAAACCTATAGTAGACACAAAAAAGATAAAAAGAAATTTAAGCATATCATTATAGAAAATCATCAAATCACAAAGAGTGCAAGAGAAGAAGAAAGAAAACAATTACAAAACAGCCAGAAAACAATGAACAGCAATAAGTACATACCTATCAATAATTACTTTAAGTGTAAATGGACTAAATTCTCCAATCAAAAGACATAGAGTGACTGAATGGATAAAAAAATGACCCATCTATGTGTGGCAATTGATGTTAACTAGACTTAGTGTGGTGATCATTTCACAATATATACAAATATTGAATCATTATGTTCTATACTTGAAATATATTATTATATGTCAAGTATATCTCAGTTAAAAAAAAAACGTGTCATCTATAATGCTGCCTACAAGAGACAAACTTCAGATGTAAGGATACACACAAACTGAAAGTAAAGGGGTGAAAAAAAGATATTCCATGCAAATGAAACCAAAATAAAGCTGGGGTAGCTATACTTATATCAGAAAAAATAGGACTGTAAGACAGAGACTGTAATAAGAGGCAAAGAAGGTCATCACATAATGACAAAGGAGTCAATTCAACAGGAAGATATAACCTTTGTAAGTATTTATGCACCCAAAATAGGAGCACCTAAAAAATATTAACAGAACGAAAAGGAGAAATAGACAGCAATACAATAATAGAAGGGGACTTTATGCCACTTACATCAATGGATAGATCATCCAGACAGAAAATCAATAAGGAAACATTGGCCTTAAATGACACATTACATCGAATGGACTTAACAAATATATACAAAAAATATATACCAAAAAAAAAAAAATTCCATTCAAAAGCAACAAAATATACATTCTTCTCAAGTGCACATGGAACATTCTCCAGGTTAGAGGATATGTTAGGACACAAAACAAGTCTTAAATTTAAAAAGATTGAAATCAAGCAAGCATCTTTTCTGCCCACAACGGTATGAAACAAATCAATTACAAGAAAAAAACAAAAATTCACAAATATATGGAGATTAAACAACATGCTACTGAACAACCATAGGTCAAAGAAGAAATCAAGAGAGAAATTAAAAATACCTTGAGACAGGGGCTGGCCCCGTGGCCGAGTGGTTAAGTTCGCGCGCTCTGCTGCAGGCGGCCCAGTGTTTCGTCGGTTCGAATCCTGGGCGCGGACATGGCACTGCTTGTCAGACCACGCTGAGGCAGCATCCCACATGCCACAACTAGAGGAACCCACAACGAAGAATACACAACTATGTACCGGGGGGCTTTGGGGAGAAAAAGGAAAAAATAAAATCTTTAAAAAAAAAAAAATACCTTGAGACAAACGAAAATGGATATATACCATACAAAAACTTATGGGATGAAGTAAAAGCAGTCAAAACAGGGAAGTTCATAGTGATAAACACCTACCTCAAGAAACAAGAAAAATCTCAAATAAACAACCTGACTTTATACCTCAAAGAACTAGGAAAAGAACAACAAATGAAGCCCAAAGTTAGCAGAAGGAAGGAAATAACAAAGATAAAAGGAGAAATAAATGAAAGAGAGACTGGAAGATACAATAGAGAAAAAAAAGTCAATGAAACTAAGAGCTGGTTCTTTGAAAAGATAAACAAAAGTGACAAACATTTAGCTAGACTCACCAAGAGAAAGAGAGAGAACTCAAAATCGGAAATGAAAGAGGAGACATTACAACTGATACCACAGAAATACAAAGAATCATAAGACTACTATGAACAACTATATGCCAACTAATTGAACAACCTAGAAGAAATGGACAAATTCCTAGAAACATATAACCTACCAAGACTGAATCACAAAAAAATTTAAAAACTGAACAACCCTATTGCTAGTACGGAGATTGAACCAGTAATCAAAAACCTCCCAACAAACAAGTCCAGGACCAGATAGCTTCATGTGCGAATTCTACCAAATATTCAAAGAAAATTAATGCCAATCCTTCTCAAACTCTTCCAAAGAGAATAAGAGGAAGGAATGCTTCCAAACTCATTTTATGAGGCCAGAATTACCCTCATGCCAAAACCAGACAAAATAACCTCAAGAAAAGAAAGTGACAGGCCAATATTCCTGATGAACATAGCTGCAAAAATCTTCAACAAAGTATTAACAAACCAAATTCAACAATACATTAAAAGGACCATACACCATGATCAAGTGGGATTTATTCCAGGGATGCAAAGATGATTCAGCCTTCACAAATGATACGCCACATTAACAAAATGAAGGATAAAAATCATATGGTCATCTCAATAAATGCAAAAAAAGCATTTGACAAAATTCAACATCCATTTATGATAAAAACTCTCAACCAAGTGGGTATAGACAGAACATCCCTCAACCTGATACAGGCCATATATGACAAGCCCACAGTTAACATCATGCTCAGTGGGGAAAAGCTGAAAACTTTTCCTGTAATATCAGTAACAAGACAAGGATGCCCACTCTTACCACTTTTATTCAACATAGTATTGCAAGTGCTCTACCTAGAGCAATTAGGCAAGAAAAAGAAATAAAGGGCTTCTAAATCAAAAAGAAAGAACTAAAACTGTCACTATTTGCAGATGACATCATATTATGTTGAAAACCCTAAAGACACCACCTAAAAACTGTTAGAACAAGTAAATGAATTCAGTAAAGTTGTAGGATACAAAATCAATATACAAAAATCTGCTGTATTTCTAAACACTAATAACGAACTATCAAACAAAAATTAAAAACCAATCCCATTTATAATTGCATCAAAAAGAATAAAATACCTAGAAGTAGGTTTAACTAAGGAGATGAAATGTACACTGAACACTATAAGACATTGATAAAAGAAATTGAAGATGACGCAAATAAATAGAAAGAAATTCTGTGCTCATGGATTGGAAGAATTAATATTGTTAAAATGTCCATATTACCCAAAGCAATCTACAGATTCAATGCAATTCCTATCAAAATTCCAATGGCATTTTTCACAGCAATAGAACAAGACAATCCCAAAATTGATTTGGAGCCACAAAAGACCCTGAACTGTCAAAGCAATCTTGAAAAGGAACAAAGCTTAGAAGCATCATGCTTCCTGATTTCAAACTATGTTACTAAGCTATACTAATCAAAGTAGTATGGTATTGGCGTAAAAACAAACAGATCAATGGAGCAGAAAAGAGAGCTCGGAAATAAACCCAGGTATATATGATCAATTAATTTATGACAAAGGAGCCAAGAATATACAGTGGGGAAAGAACTATGTCTTCAATAAATTGTGTTGGGAACATTGGACAGCCACATGCAAAAGAATGAAACTTGGCCACTATCTTATACCCACACAAAAATTAACTCAAACCAGATTAATGACTTGAATGTGAGACTTGAAACCATAAAACTGCTAGAAGAAAACATAGGCAGTAAGTAGTTCCTTGACATCATTCTTAGCAATGATTTTTTGGATCTCACTCTAAAAGCAAGGCAACAAAAGCAAAATATAAACAAGTGGGACTACAGCAAACTAAAAAGTTTTTGCACAGCAAAGGAAGCCATCAACAAAATGAAAGGGTAACCCACAGAATGGGAGAAAATACTTGCAAATCATATATCCGATAAGGGTTTAATATCCAAAATATGTAAAGAACTCATACAACTCAATAGCAAAAACAAAATCCGATTAATAAATGGCCAGAGGATCTGAACGGACATTTTTTCAAAGAAGACATACAGATGGCCAACAGGTCCGTGAAAAGATGCTCAACATCACTAATCAAGGAAATACAAATCAAAACCACAAGGAGATGTCACCTCACATCTGTTAGAATGGCTATTATCAAAAAGACAAGAAATAAATGTTCGCAAGGATGTGGAAAAAAGGAAACCCTTGTGCACTGTTGGTGGGAATGCAAATTGGTGCAGCCACTATGGAAAACAGTATGAAGTTTCCTCAAAAATTAAGAATAGAAGTACCATATGATCCAGCAATCCCAATTCTGGGTATTCTGAAGAAAATGAAAACACTAACTCGAAAAGATGTATGCACCCCAACATTCATTGCAGCATTACTTACAGTAGCCAAGATACGGCCACAACCTAAGTGTCCATCGATGGATGAATGAAAAAAGTAAATGTGATATACATATATACATATACAAATACATATATATATTTATAAAGTGGGGTATTATTCATCCACATAAAAGAAGAAAATCTTGCCACTGTGACAACATGGATGGCCCTTGAGGGCATTATGCTAACTGAAATAAGTCACAGAGAAAGACAAATACTATATGATCTCACTTATACGTGAAATCGAAAAAGAAAAAACAAACCAAACTCATAGATACAAAGAACAGATTGGTGGTTGCCAAAGGCAGGGTTGGGAGATGGGAGTATGAAACGGGTGAAGGGGTTCAAAAGGTACAAACTTCTAGTTATAAAATAAATAAGCCATAGGGATGTAATGTACAGCATGGTGACTATAGTTAATAATACTGTACTGTATATTTGAAAGGTGCTAAAAGAGTAGATCTTAAAAAGTTCTCATAAGAAAAATAGTTTGTAACTATGTGTGTGGGGATAAATGTTAACTACTTATTGCAGTGATCATTTCACAAGATACACACATATTGAATCATTATGTTGTACCCCTGAAACTAGTATGTTGTCAATTAGATTTCAATTTTAAAAAAGTTTTTTAAAAAGGTAAACAGAATATAATTTCAGAAATTAATGAACTATGAAGAAACACAAAGTAAGGCAAGTGAATAGTCATACAAGGAATGCAATTTTAGCCAGAGGTCAGAGAGGACCTCTCTGAGGAAGCAACATTTAAATAAAGACCTGAATGTAGCAGGACAGACTGGAGAGGGCAGGGCGGCTCAGCCCAGGTGAGGCCATCGGGGGCGCAGAGCAGGCAAAGAACAGGGAGGAACCTGACAGCCATGTGGAACACGACTGAAGGAGAACATAAAGAGAAGCAGGAGAACCATTTAAAGAGCGTGTGGTCTTAGCACCTTTAAGGAATTTTGAGATTGGGGCAGCAGGAACCCATTCACAAGAAAAACCTCTGACCTGCTACCTCATAGATGAGCCTCAAAAAACGCAATGCTGGGGCTGGCCCCGTGGCCGAGTGGTTAAGTTTGCAGGCATCCCAGTGTTTCGTTGGTTCGAATCCTAGGCGCGGACATGGCACTGCTCATCAAACCATGCTGAGGCAGCGTCCCACATGCCACAACTAGAAGGACCCACAACGAAGAATATACAACTATGTACCGGGGGCTTTGGGGAGAAAAAGGAAAAAAATAAAATCTTAAAAAAAAAAAAAGAAAAAAACACAATGCTAAGTGAAAGAAGACAGACACAGATGACCACGCACTGTAAGATTCCACTCATATGAAATGTTCAGAAAAGGCAAATCTGTAAAGACAGAGCAACATAGATAAGAGGTTGCCTGGAGTTGGGGGTGAAAATGGGGCTTAACTAGTTGGACATAACGGATCTTACTAGGGTGATGAAAATGTTCTAAAACTGGATTACAGTAATGGTTGCACAACCCAGTAAATTTACAAAAAAGCCATTGAATTGTACACTTGAGTGAATTTTACAGTGTATAAATTATACTTCCATAAAGTTGTCAAAATAAACAAACTCTGGTAGTGAAATAAAGAGGAAAAGGAGCCAATGACTCTCTGGAGGAACACCATCCAGGAATAGCCACCTGGAGAACTGCTATGTCAAGTGGCAAAGGCAGGTGACAGGGAGCAAGTGAGATTAAAGCTTGGTTATCAGGTCCCAGCAAGAAGGACAAGGGCTATTTTGAGCAGTGGTCCTTTTGTCAGAGTTCCCCTCTCGGGACACAGCGGGCCCTCTCCCCTCTACTGCGCCTGCTTCTGTAGATCAGACTGCTGATACTACATCGGGTGAATACCACCCTGAATCCACTTCAGGGGCTTCTCTCTGCTCAGGAGCTCAGAGCCCCGACTAAGAAAGCTATCGTTTTTCTCTACTGTTCAAGAGAAAATGTCTTGGCGGCCATTTATGGAAATTAACGCCAAATAACCATAGGAATTGTAAACAAACTCCTTTAGTGGTAATATGTGATTTAGAAAGTGACTTACATTTAGATGGCACTGAAAAATATAATACTGTTCTCTGGCTCCAAAGTATTAAAGGCTTTGGTGAGGATCAAAGGCAACAGCTTCCAGCCATTTTGAAGAGGGAGTCAAACCGAGGTTAACCTGAAAACAAGGTCAGCATCAAAACATAACAACTCTAAATTCTGGGGAAAAGGATAGAAGTTAGCACAGGTGTTACTTCCCCTAGGCCATTCAGGTGTTGGCCCTGCTATTGGCCGTTTCCAGAGTGCCAGGTCCCCTGCAACCTCAGTCCCCATAGGTTGCAAGCACCTGATAACTTCAGAACATGAGGAACTTCCCAGCTCTGGTCTTGCCTCCGAGTGTAAAACTCCCTCTAATTTGTCCACAACAGTTGTTAAATGCGAACGTCTTTTGAGAGGGAAGATAACTGGGAGGGGCTTCCTCATTTGTTAACACCTGAACTTCTGAGCTGATTTTTGCCATTTCCCAGCGAATAGCAAGGCTGTGTGGGATAACATGTAAATGAAGTGTGTTTCAGGTCTGCTTGGCAAGGGAGAGAATGGTCAGAGTAGGAAGGTAGGCTGTGGGAAGGGATGATTCCAGAAGGGAAATGAGGGAACAGTTATTACAGACAGAGTTTGTCTACCTCTCATTCTTGCCTTCAGCACGTCAGCCCAGGAGTGTTCTTACATGGCCTCACTTGTCACACGGGAGTTTGCTCTCAGCCACCCCACAATGTCAAGAGCCCCAGATGAGAGCAATGATCAAGATGGTGGAAATACGGAAGTTCTGTAGCCTGAAGCAGTCCAAACTGGTGAAGAAGGAAAATTATTAGACACAGAGGAACCAGAACTAATTCACATAGATATTGGCCACCTCATATACATGTTGTTTCAAGCACCAGTATCGTCTATCCCAGAAACTGCATACCTTTTTAAAAGTGTCTTTTACTAATATTTTTTAAAATGTTGCAAAGATGAATGTCCCTTGTAATTTTTAAAATTTTTAATTTAGATGTACATAAAAGCTGCTAAAATAGTAGAAAGAACCCATATGCCCTTCACCCAGATTTCCCTAATGTTATCTCCCATAATCATAGTACAATTATCAAAACCCGGAAACTATCACTAATATACTACTATTAACTAACCTACACAGCTTATTTAAATTTTGTCAGTTTTCCCACTCAAGGTTCTTTTTCTGCCCTGGGTCCCACATTGTATTTAGTTGTCATGTCTCCTTAGCCTCCCCAGTCTGTGACAGTGCCAAGTTCTCCCTTGCCTTTCAATGACCTTGACACCTTTGAAGAGGACTGGCCAGTTATTTTGTAGACTCTCCCTCATTTTTAGTTTGTCTGATGTTTTCTCATAAATAGAATGAATTTCTGCATTTTTGGCAAGAATACTGCAGATGTGATGTTGGGCCCTTCTCAGTGCATCACGTCAGGGGGCACATGGTCTGTCTGTCTTGTTCCTGGTACTGTTGGTTTGGATCACTTAGCTAAGGTAGTGTCTGCCTGGTTTCTCCATTGTGAAGTTACTACTCTTCCCTTTTGAAGATTACCTTATAATTTAATGATAGTTATATTTTGCCCAAATTAAAATACATAATTAAACACCAACTTTTGGCAAAGTATTTGAGACAAATTGTAGTAAAAGATATATACAGATAAGGTCCTTACCTGTTTCCTAAGCTGGGAGGTCCTCTTGATATTCCGTAAGCCTGGAAGAGGTCTGGTTATTTCCTTCTTAAATCCAGCCATCACCAGGTTCTACCAATTCCACCTTCTAAATATGCCTCAGCTGTGTCCACTTCGCTCCATCCTCACCATGTGTCATAATTTATCTCTCTGACTCCAAGTCTGGCTCCCCTCAAGTTCTGTCTACTCACTAACTCCAAAGAAAGCTTTAAAAAGCAAATGAGATCAAGTCACCTCCCGCCTTGAGCCCTTAGCGGCTTCCCACTGCCCTTAGGCACAGATGATCTGTGCAGCCAAGCCTGGAATGGGCCCTCCAGATGAACTGGTGACAAAATGATCCCCTGGGTAGCAGAACAAGTTAATCTCCCAGCTGCAAATCAGAATCAACTGGGGAGCTTGTTAAAAATATAAATCCCAGGAGTCCTACCCACAGAGATTCTGACTCAGGGAAGGAACGGGGATTGGCGACGTAACAAGCTTCCCCAGTGATTCTGACGCGGGGTCAGCTGGGGAATCACCCATTAAACAGACCAAAATGATGTTACTTCTTAGGGGAAACTATGAGAATTTTTTTCTCTAGTTTCCAAATTCCCATAATGCTGTGGCAATTCTGCTGTACTTATTCAATGTACCTAAATTTATTTTAAATTACATTAAATAAAAAATCAGCTAAATGAGAAGTCCTGATATATTCTAACTCCTGCTGAATTTGCATATATGACAAGGATGTTATTTTTTTAAGAAAGGTGATCATTTTGTTTCCTAAGACTCGTTAAATTTAGCTCCCTCGTGGTGTGGATATCATCCTTTTGGGATCATGATTGAAGTCTTGTCCTATAGTAAAGATCCCAACCACGGCCATTGTCCAGCAAAAGCATTTACCAAGCTCTAGTCCCCAGATTTTAAAACCCAGGTTGGGCTGTGTGCCTGGCTGTGGAGTACCGGAAACATTACATGTCACGTTGGCATCCAAGGTTTGAAAGACAAATACAGTCAGTTCCAGGGCTAAATATGTCTTTTTTGTCATTCCCAATATTTTCAAATTTAAATAAAAACTAAGCAATTTCAAAAGCCCAAGCAGGCAACTATTTATGTGAAGTTTATTATATTTTTATAGAGATCGAGCCATTTCAAAACCCCTATGTCTGACTTATGTAAGCGGCAGCATAATTCCCAACAGGAACGCTTAGCCTCATTTTTAAGCAAAATATGTATTACACCAATGAAATTTAAAGTTCAAATTAAATATGTTATGTAAATACATATTTTATCTCCCGACAGAATAAGAGGAGGAGTGGCATTTAATCAGACTTTTTCTACAGCCGATGTGTACCTCCCTCTACTTCTGGTCTTGCAGGTTTTACAGCTGAACCTACTGGGGAAATTCCGGCAGAGAGAGGAGATGGGGAGCCAATGGTCAGGATGTACTGGCTCATGACAGGCTGTAACTACCCGGCTCCCTGGGCTGCTCTGCCCTGAGTCTGACCACACACATGTGCCTCCTTCTCAGGCCGAGAGCGAACTCCTTCGTCACCTCTTCCTTTGTTGGTTTTTTCCTTCTGATGAATGTGTATTTTTTTAACTCTCAAGAAAAATTTGGGGATGTAAATTGACAAAATCCTGATTAAGTTATGGAATTTCTATTCTGTTTTTTTTTTTCTTTGAGGAAGATTAGCCCTGAGCTAACTGCTGCCAATCCTCCTCTTTTTTTTTTTTTTTTCCTGAGGAAGACTGGCCCTGAGCTAACATCCGTGCCCATCTTCCTCTACTTTATATGTGGGACGCCTACCACAGCATGGCTTGCCAAGTGGTGCCATGACCGCACCCGAGATCTGAACCAGCAAACCCTGGGCTGCTGAAGTGGAACGTGCGCACTTAACCACTGCGCCACCGGGCCAGCCCTGTTTTGGTTAATTAATAAGGAAAATAGAGGTATTGAGATAGATCTTTATCACAGACTCTGACCATATGCAAAACAGAGAAAAATGGAAGATGCATGAAGTGTGAGGCAGTTGAAAATTCAATATTCTGCTCTAACTATATCCTTTTGGGTTTGGAGTCTAAACTGTAAATCCAATAAGCTCCAAATGAATGAGTCATAAAATCAACTGGGAGAACTAATCAGGGTCCCCCAATAGCCACTTTTATCCTGTGAGGAATTTGGGATTACTACAGCATTTTGATTAAAAGGTAATTGATTGAGTGATTACCACAGTATCAAACCACATTGCATTTTATTTGTTTGGAGTGTGTATCTTGGAAGAATTCTGGGCATCTTTCAAAATTAGGCAAGACATCTAAAAATGGAAACCAGAAAACAGAAAAAGCTTCAGAGGAGCAGAGAAAGTGATGCTAAGCACCTGGATGAACTGCTGGAGTTGAGTGCTCAGTGTAGCCCTGAGTCAGCTAGCCCCTGGATGAGTTTGGGTAAATTATTCTCAACTTCAGGAGCTGCAGCTTCTTCAGCCACAAAATAAAAATACTATTTACCTCAAAGCAGTAATATACGACCCATGGATTCAGGGAGCAAACGACTTCCTAACCAAGGACAGCTCTTCTCCTCTAGTTAGTCTCTCTCTCACCTCCTTCCAGGGTCAAGTCCTCTGTCACACAGTTAAGTTCAGCTCTCTGTCCCATTCTGGTGACTGCTGAGGCTCAACAGACCCATCTGCCTGCCCATTAGGAACAACATTCTGTCATCCACCACCCGGCTCCAACATGCTGGCCACTTCCCCTGATTCTGCAGCTTCTTCATCCTGACCTCAAGCTCCTAGAAGCTCTGAATTTCTTCAGTGGGCCACATAAGAGCCTCTGGCTCCCTGCTTACCTCCTGCAGGCTATGGAGAGCTAGAAGCTGCCCACTGTCAAGCCAACTTCTCCTTCAAGAATGCATGTCAGTGAATGTGCCAACCAGTGGCTATTGCTAACCTCATAGGAAGTCAGAGGGGGCAGGGCACAAAGCCTTTTGCTTTTGTCTCCACCTATTTACCATGACTCCTAGAACTCAGCCTGAAGAGGGGTGGTTAGGACACACATGTCTCACTGCCTGCTTCCCCTCCCTCAGTTTTCCCTCCTTTTTCACATATGCCAGCTACTTCATGTCATAGGCTGACTTCTCTCTATCCCGGTCTTTTATTGTCATCTAGTCCAAAGGATGGTTCTTGATAGATGCTAAAGAATTCTCTCTCCACAAAGTTTGCCTTTTAAAATGAATGCTTTTCTGCAGACCCAGAAGTCCTACTCTAGATGTCAAAGGCTAGATAATGAGTCTCTCTCTTTGTATTCCTGCTGCGACACTCCTAATCTTCCCTTGAGGCAAACAAGGTACTTCTGGTCAGAAAATGCAAAGCTGTACTTTAATATATTTCAAAGAACATCCACGTTCTTCAGAATGCCACACCTCTCCCTGTAAGAATTTCTCTCTCCACCTCACATTTCCTCTCTGATTAGACAGGACTGAAAAGTTTCCCTAAAAGGAATAACTTAAATGTAGAACTTAGGGAAAACACAGAAAGAAAGAAGAAAGTTGAGGATGAAGCAAGCCACGTGGCTTTTCCTTTATCACATCAACTCCTGCCTTTGGTCATGTGTCTATCCTTAGATGACTGGATCAAAACACACAGTATCCTTCCCTTTAAATACTACTCTGAATAAATCAGAACAAAGACACAAATGATAAAGAGAAAACCATCATAGAAAGTCACCAAACTGAAATGGCAGTCAGAGATACATGGGAAGAGAAACAAGAGAAATTTAGAATAACTGGAAAACAAGTGATAAAATGGCAGCATCTAGCCCTCATATATCACTAATCACTCTAAATGTAAATGGATTGAATTCTCCAATCAAAAGACACAGAGTGGCTGAATGGATTAAAAAACAAGACCCAACAATATGCTGCCTCTAGGAAAAACATCTCAGCTCTAAAGACAAACACAGGCTCAGGGTGAAGGGATGGAAGATGATACTCCAAGCAAATGGCAAGCAAAAAAAAGCAGGTGTTGCCATACTTCATCAGACAAAGCAGACTTCAAGATAAAAAAGGCAGTGAGAGACAAAGTGGGGCACTATATTACAATAAAAGGAATATTCTGCCAAGAGGACATACACTTATTAACATATATGCACCTAACACAGGAGCACCAAAGTACACAAAGCAACTATTAACAGACCTAAAGGGAGAAATTAACAGCAACACAATAGTAGTAGGGAACCTCAACATCCCACTAACCTCAATGGATAGATCATCCAGACAGAAAGTCAACAAGGAAATAGTGGAATTAAATGAAAAACTAGACCCAGGTGGACTTAATAGATACACATAGAACATTCCATCCAAAAACAGCAGAATACACATTTTTCTCCAAGTACACATGAAATATTCTCAAAGATAGACCATAAGTTGGGAAACAAGGCAGGCCTCAATAAATTTAAGAAGATTGAAATCATATCAAGTATCTTTTCTGAACATAATGCTGTGAAACTAGAAGTCAACTACAAGAAAAAAGCCAGGAAAGTGACAAATATGTGGAGAATAAACAACAGGCTACTGAACAACCATTGGATCAATGAAGAAATCAAAGGAGAAATTTTAAAAATCTGGAGACAAATGAAATGAAAATACATCATACTAACTCTTATGGGATGTAGCAAAAGCAGTTCTAAGAGGGAAATTCATAGCAATAAGGCCCACCTCAACAAACAAGAAAAATCTCAAATAAGTAATCTTAACTGCACATAAGAGAACTAGAAAAAGAAAAAATTGAGCCTACAGTCAGAAGAAGGAGGGAAATAATAAAAATTAGAGCAGAAATAAATGACATTGAAACCAAAAAAACAGTTGAAGAGATCAATGAAACTAAGAGCTGGTTCTTTGAGAAGATAAACAAAATTGACAAACCCTTAGCCAGACTCGCTAAGAAAAAAGACAGAAGCCTCAATAAATAAAATTAAAAGTGAAAGAGGAGAAATTAAAATGGATACCACAGAAATACAAAGGATTATAAGAGAATGCTATGAAAAATTGTACGCCAACAAATTGGATAACCTAGAAGAAATGGATACATTCTTAGACTTACACAGCCTCCCAAAACTGAATCAAGAAGAAACAGAGAATCTGAATTAACCGATTACAAGTAAAGAGATTGAAACTAACCAAAAACCTCCCAAAAAACAAAAGTCCAGGACCAGATGCCTTCTCTGGAGAATTCTACCAAACATTCAAAGAATATTTGAATTCTCAAACTATTCCAAAAAATTGAAGAAGATGGAACGCTTCCCAACTCATTCTATAAGGCCAACATCACCCTGATCCCAAAACCAGACAAAGACAACACAAAGGAGGAAAATTACATGCCAATTTTGCTGATCAACATAGATGCAAAAATCCTCAACAAAATATTAGCAAACCAAATACAGCAATACATTAAAAGGATTACACACAATGATCAGGTGGGATTTATAACAGGGACACAGGGATGGTTCAACATCCACAAGTCAATCAATGTGATACACCACGTTAACAAAATGAGGAATAAAAATCAAATAATCATCTCAATAGATGCAGAGAAAGCACTTGACAAGACCCAACAACTTATGATAAAAACTCTCAGTAAAATGGGTATAGAAGGAAAGTACCTCAACATAATAAAGGACATATATGAAAAACCCACAGCCAACATCATACTCAACAGTGAAAAACTGAAACCCATTCCTTTGAGAACAGCAACAAGATAAGGATGCCCACACTTGCCCCTCTTATTCAACATAGTACTGGAGGTTTTGGCCAGAGCAATTAGGCAAGAAAAAGAAATAAAAAGTATCCAAATAGGAAAGGAAGAAGCAAAACTCTTGCTGTTTGCAGATGACATGATTCTATAAATAGAGAACCCTAAAGAATCCATCAGGGGCTGGCCCGGTGGCACAGCGGTTAAGTTTGCACATTCTGCTTCGGCAGCCCAGGGTTCGCCAGCTCAGATCCCAGATGTGGACATGGCACCGCTGGGCAAGCCATGCTATGGTAGGCATCCCACATATAAAGTAGAGGAAGATGAGCACAGATAGCTCAGGGCCAGTCTTCCTCAGCAAAAAGAGGAGGTTTGGCAGCAGTTAGCTCAGGGCTGACCTTCCTCAAATAAAAAAAAAAAAAATCCATCAGAAAACTATTAGAAATAATCAACAACCACGGCAAAGTTTCAGGGTACAAAATCAACTTACAAAAATCGGTTACATTTCTATATCCTAATAACAAACTAACAGAAAGAGAACTCAAGAATACAATCTCATTTACAACTGCAACAAAAAGAATAAAATATCTATAAAAAATTTAACCAAGGAGGTGAAAGGTCTATACCCTGAAAAGCGTAAGACATTATTGAAAGAAATTGAAGATGACATAAAGAAATGGAAAGACAATCCATGCCTGTGGATTGGAAGAATAACCATTGTTTAAATGTTCATGTTTCCTAAAGCAATCTACAGAGTCAATGCAATCTCAATCAGAATCCCAAAGACATTCTTCACAGAAATAGAACAAAGAATCCTAAAATTTATATGGAATAACAAAAGACCCTGAATGGTGAAAGCAATCCTGAAAAAAAAGAACAAAGCTGGAGGCATCAAATCCCAGACTTCAAAATATACTACAAAGCTATAGTAATCAAAACACCATGGTACGGGCACAAAAGCAGACACACAGATCAATGGAACAGAATTGAAAGCCCAGAAATAAAACCACACAAGTATGGACAGCTTATCTTCAACAAAGGAGCCAAGAACATACAATGGAGAAAAGAAAGTGTCTTCAATAAATGGTGTTGGGAAAACTGGATGGCCACATGCAAAAGAATGAAAGTAGACCATAATTGCACCATACACAAAAATTAACTCAAAATGGATTAAAGACTTGAAGATAAGACCAGAAACCATAAAACTCCTAGAAGAAAATATAGGCAGTACGCTCTTTGACATCAGTCCTTGGAGTATCTTTTCAAGTACCGTGTCTACTCAGCCATGGGAAACAAAACAAAAGATAAACAAATGGGAATACATTGGACTAAAAAACTTCGGCAAGGCAAAGGAAACCAGGAACAAAACAAAAAGATAACCCACAAAGTGGGAGAAAATACTTGCAATTTATATACCCAACAAGAGGTTAATCTCCAAAATATATGAAGAACTCATACAACTCAACAACAAAAAACAAACAACCCAATCAAAAAATGGGCAGAGGATATGAACAGACATTTTTCCAAAGAAGATATACAGACGGCCAGTAGGCACATGAAAAGATGTGCGACATCACTAATCATTAAGGAGATGCAAATCAAAACTACAAGATATCACCTTACACCCGTTAGAATGGGTATAGTCACCAAGACAAAAAATACCAAATGTTGGAGAGGATGTGGAGAAAAGGGAACCCTCATACACTGGTGGTAGGAATGCAAACTGGTGCAGTCACTATGGAAAACAATATGGAGATTCCTCAAAAACTTAAAAATAGAAATACCATATGACCCAGCTATCCTGCTACTGGGTATTTACTCAAAGAACTTGAAATCTCCAATTCAAAGAGACTTATGCACCCCTATGTTCATTGCAGTATTATTCACAATAGCCAAGATGTGGAAGCAACCCAAGTGCCCAAAAATGGATCAATGGTAAGGAAGATGTGGTATATATATACAATGGAATACTATTCAGTCATAAAAAAGACAAAACCATCCCATTTGCAACAACATGGATGGACCTTGAGGGTATTATGTTAAGTGAAATAAGCCAGACAGAGAAAGACAAAGCCTGCATGATTTCACTCATATGTGGAAGATAAACAAACACATGGATAAAGAGAACAGATTAGTTGTTACCAGAGGGGAAGGGGGTTGGAGGGTGGGTGAAAGCGGTAAAGGGGCACATATGTATGATGATGGATAAAAATTGGGCTATTGGTGGTAAGCATGATGCAGTGTATACAGAAACTATAAATAATAATGTCCACCTGAAATTTCACAATGTTATAAACCATTATGACCTCAATAAAATAAAAAAAGAAAAAGAAAATACTATTTCAAAAGATGATGCATTCTTGCTATAAGAACTTCAGAACAGATTTTCAAACCTCTCATAGCAGCAGAAAGGTCTTCTGCAATCCTAACAATTCCTCACCACCCCTAAAAGATCCTGCACATTCTCAATCACAGTTGTATGAAATATTTTGTGAAATTCCTCATGCAGACATTTTATTCAACGCCTTCTAGGGCACAAGGCAGTAGGCAATGTAGAGATGAGTCATTCAGGGCTGGCACGCCAGGACTTTACAATCTAGTGAGGGGCAGAGAAGGGAGATGAGCACCCACATAATTAGCTATGAAAACAACGGAAAAGAAAATGCTATGCAAGTGCTAACAGTGCATCCTAAAGGACACTTCTCACATGTGATCTCATACAAGTGACACTGAGTCATGTGCTGGAAAATGGCCTGACAATTGTTTTAGCCAGTACAGAAGCGGCCTCCATGAGACTGAGTTCTCCTAGTGACCCCTAATAAAACCATCACAGTTCAAGTTCATTGGCTTTTGATCAAGTGGAGGAGGCTGAAGTGCTAGCAAGGCCCTCAGTCTAAATGGCACTTCTCTGTGCCAAGCTTTGTTAGAAGCTGGGTGGACAGGAGCCAGGAATCGACTACAACGGCTAGCATAGAAATCTGCTGCAGCTCTGTGTGGCGTTCTGGGGTGCTGACTGAGAGTGGACGTGTGCTTTGGAAACCAGGTAAGTGGAGAGTAAGGTTGCTATTGTGCCACGAAACCTGAGACCACACTCTTTATCCCCATTATTTTCATCCAGGAGGAAGGCAGAGAGGGGTCTACAGAGAGCAGTGATGGAATGAAGAAAAACACAGTGAAGCAAGGAGAGCTGGCAGGGGTTAGTTGTACAAGCAATAGGGAGAATATTAAACTCTGGAGACCACTGACATTCCTAAATATGGGAGCGCAAAACTATTGTGTATTTGTTAAACTTGGGATAAACCCTCAAAAGAAGGAGATGAGGGAGTCAAGAACCACAAAAGGCACCTTCAGAGGGAAGCCAATAAATATAATGGGAGAAATCAAGCCAACTTTAGAAGAAGCAACCCAAATTTCATTGGAAAATGTTGCTAGGAACTTGGAAATTAAAATAGATCCACTTAAATAAACATCCAAGGGTCTCTCATTTCACATCATGTGCTGAGAGCTGGCAACACTCTATCACAGTGACCAGGGCCTGGAATGCGGCCAAGGTACTTTACTCCCTTGTACCATAATCTGACAGCAAGGGGTAATATGCTTAGGAAACTATTGTTCAGCCCAAAGTCTAGAAAAAGGCGAGTCAAGGGGCCAGGTACGTGAGGCTTAGCCAGCCCTGTCCAGGGAAGAGGAGGCTGATTCTGAGTATTTTATGTCTCCACGCAAATGAACAAGTTGGTGTTCTGCTTCTCCATTCAGACATGATAATGCAGAGAATCTGAACCAAGAGTCAACAAAGCAAAATGCAAAGCTGCGAAAGAACGTGGAGAAGTGGGATCCTATTGAAGATGTATGCACAGGAGCTGGGCCAGGGAGAATTCTTGCCACATACGTTCCACAGAAAGAATACGAAAAAAAAAATCTCTGACAGAAAAATTAAGTCGAAAGGATAAAATCTAAATGGCAAATTTGGACATTAACTGAAGGAAGGAGGACAAGACTTAAACTGAGCAGTTTCTTGGGGTCACCTTTTCTGTGTGTTAATTACATGTGACTCACAGGAACAAGGTATGCAGATCTGATAGGAAACTTTGTAGCCAGCCCTATGATATGAGGACAAAGACTCAGAAAACTTTCTCAGAAAAATTTCTTGACTGTACCATCAGAGAAAGTGGGGCGTTGTTTATACATGACTGCTTCTCAATTTAATAAATTTATTTAAGGCAGAAGATGATAAGATCTGGGGGTCAAGGGTCAACCCTCTGCACCCCACCCTCCCATTACACAAAGTAATGGAGCTGGAGAGATGCCATGGAGGGGGAGAGAGATATGTACAATCCAGAAAGACAAGCCCTGGAAAAGGTCATGGTACGTGGAGCAAAGTGAAGCATCAAAAGCCAGGGGTCTGGGGACAAACAGGAAAATCTTATCCCATGGGACAGCAAATAGACCGAGAAAATTGAGAAGGACTTGAAATAACCCTCAGGCAGTGCATGCCTGTCTAGATCTCATTTTCACATCTATAAAATAAAGAAGTTAGACAATCTCTGAGATCAGATTCAGCTTGAAAATTTCATTACTAAATAAAAATTTTAAATTGACAGGAAGCAGAAGAATTAGGCCAAAGCAGGGTTATCCCATGAAACGTCTTCTATGACAAACTACACTAAGACCAATAGAGCCCCTGCGCCAGGGTGGAGTCTGAGCAAAGCCTGGAGCAGCATGTGATCTAGGCACAGAGACTTTGTGGATCAGGTTCTCCAGGATCGTGTGGAGAAGGCTACAGGGCAAGAAAGGCGTAATAGATGAAGGGAGAGAAAGGGAAGGGAAAACAAAATAGCTTGAGATCTTATATCTAAAATGAGTTCAAACTTCATGTCTTACAAATTTTTCTCGGTTTTAGGAGTAGAAGAAGAAATGAAAAGTTGTCTCATAAATTTTTTTTGAAGTTATAAGCACAACTTTAAAGCACTTCACAAATACATAGCAGTTACTATTTTCGTTATTATTTAACTAGTTCAGTGGGAACATCGGTTCCTTGAATTCCCAGGGCACTCAGTAGTTCCTTGGGGACTTTTGGATATATGCTACAGAGCAGCCATTGACATCCAAAATCATTTATAGACTCTTAAAACAATGAATATGACAAAATAATAATCATTAAATAATGATGGTAAAATTGAGGAGGGCCAAACAGCTCCAAATGCAAAAGAACAAGTTGAAGGTACCAGAAGAGCTTAAATTTTTAGAGTCTTTAAGGTTATCATCAGTACGAATATTAGTGCAAGTTTATGAATGGTTTTAGCTAAGCTCTTAGAAATCTCTCAGGCTTTCATCAAGACTAGAAAACAAGGCAGAATGCATTTCAAAGCAGAAATAAATGGTAATAATGCTGGTGTCAAGCATCCTACACACTTGAAAGTCTTAACACTTGTTTCTTGAGAACACATGCCAATTTTCTGGGAAGTTGAATAGCACTTAGTTATCTTCCTGATGTTTCCATTCCCCCTCCTGTGACTTTGGCCACAGATCATCCATAAGAATATGATGGAAGTTTCCTTATTCTGAAAAGGGAGTGTGTGCTGCTGCACTCTATCTGCTGTTAGGTTGACAGGCAGCTGCACCAAGCCAAGAAGTAGCCTAAATGTTTAATGAGTCAGGAAAGTCATTCTTCTGTTGTAATGCAGACCCACCAGACGGTCTGAAAAGATCACCTCTGTTTGTTTTAAACTGGGAACAGACTGCTGAATATTTAATGAGTGCCACAGTATTCTGCTCTGTGAGGGACCAAGCGAGGGCAGGTTATGGCTGCCTGCTGCTCCCTACCATTTCAGATTCCCTCAGGTTTATTAATGGTGAGAGACAGCAAGGTCAAACCAAGACAGCCTTCAGCAGCACCCTCTGAGGCACCGCATACGGGGAAAGAAAAGTGGAAAGTCATGTGCCTGTCCAGGTGAAGCAACGTTAAAAATTAGAAGCAATCTTTCAGCAAAAAAAAGAGGAGAAGGCCTCCTATTTATTGCCTTATTCACAAACGTGGGGAAGAACGATAGTGTTAGGAAGGAGAAGCCATCAAAAATTCTTGTTGTGATTATGGTGGAAAAGAGATCTTACATCCAGTTGATTCTATTATTTATTTGTGGTATTAAATACCGTGTACTAACTGAATAATCCTAGGCCAAGACAAGAGTACTTTTGTGAACAATTTCCTCATGGCCAGGCTCAATCTTTACCTGATTAGAATGTGCTGCAATAATATGGGTGGGAGTTAACAGTGGCTTGGGCAAGAATAGGTTCTACTTCTGTTGTAGCTATAGAGGTAGAAGTAAGAGGTGTTTGATGATTGATTGGATGTAGAATATAAATAAATAAATTTCTTTAAAAGCATCAAGGATGACGCTAAGATTTTAGCCAGATCATTTGGAATAATGGAGGTGCCATTTACTGAGATGGAAACGGAATGAGAAAAGCAGTTTTAAAAGGAAAATAAAGAACACAGTTTTAAACAACGTTAAATTTGAAATGCCCTTGAGACAACCAAATCTAGGTGTCTAGTAGACAGTTGGATATACTGAGCTGTCATTCGGGGTTGAGATATTTGGGATTCATCATTGTAGTGATGAATTTAATTAAATAAAACCACCTGGGAAATGGAGCTAGAGAATGGAAGAGTTCTGAAGACAGAGCCCTGAGGCACTCCAACATTTAGTGGTTAGGAAGTTGAAAAGCACCCTGAGAGGAGATTGAAAGAGGAGCCTCAGTACATAGGAAGAGAAACAAAGGACAAGAGGGAAATTCAAGTGAATAAAGTGTTTCAAAGAGAGAGGAACAATTGTGTCAAATTCTCCTAATGAGTTAAAAAAAATGAAAACTGAGATTGGCCTTTGGATTTGGCAACAGGGAAGTCATTATTGTCATAAGCATCTCTGAAGAGTGGCAGAGACAAAAGCCTGAATGCAGTGGGCTCAAGAGAGGAGGCGGGTAAGTGGAGGATGCAAAGGATAGAGAAATATTTCCAAAAATTTTGGTGTAACGGTAAGTAAGGAAACGGAGAAGCGACTGTCCTGGGAAATGGAGTCAAGCAGATTTGTGTTGTTCTGTTTTGAATGGGAGGTATTACCCTGTATTTGTATGCTGATGGGAATAATCCAGAAGAGAGGGAAAAAATGACAATGAGGAAAGACACTCATGTCCTTGAGTAAGCAGAAGGGGCTGGGACCAGTGCACACGTGGAGGGGCAGTCTTTATCCAGGAGCACGGACAGGCCATCCACTGTAACAGAAGGGAAGTGGGGTGCAGGTAGACACAGGAGCGGGTTATTAAATTTAATGGGGGTATGTTGAAGTCGTCTTTGAATTGTTCTATTTCATAATTTTTACATTTTTCAGGAGGTGGATTGCATCATGTAGAATACTTTTGGCTAGAAAAAGCAAAATATCCAACCAAAAATGGCTAAATAACCGGGATCTCTATAAGAAGTTTCAAAGTAGACAGCCCCAGGTTTTGTTCAGTAGCTCAGGGATGACTCCAAGGATCCAGGTTCTTTCAAAAATTTCTGTTTGCAGTCCTCTGGGTCTCGACTTGGTTCCCTTCGTAATTGCAAGATGGCTGCTGCAGACATAGCAGTATCTCACTGAAGAGAATTGATACAGATGAGGAACAGTGGCATTGCTCACTGTCTCCTGTTTCCAGGTAGGAAACATTTCCCAGCCAGCAGACTCTCCCTCAGCCCCACCGGTAAGGATTCTGTCTCTTGTTCATGTTCCTGAGGGAAGATAGGCTGGCAAGGTGATCCTCTGGTATTTTTAACACCTTAGCAGGAGGCAACCGTTGTGACAAGGAAGAGATGAAGACTGGCCTTTGGGTTGGCTATCAACAGTGCCAGCCCCAAAGGGAGAGCTACTAATTCATTTCAGACAAAACTGACAAGTATGGATTTTAAGTATTAAGGATAACTACTAAAAAATAGAAGTAAAGTGACTAATTTCTTTATTGTAGATGAAAATGAAGGACAATCAAGGAAACTGAGATCCAGAGAGGAGGTGACTTGTCCAGGGTCGAGCGGTTAAGGCAGAGAGAGAACAAGCACTCCCAGATCCGAACGCCTGATCTAGAATTCTTTCCACAAAAACAGCCAGTCCTTTGCTTTACTGTTCTTAGAGTTATACTCCATGGTTTTATTACTACTACTACACACACAAACACGCGCACACACACACACGCAGACCAAACACCAATTGTTGTCAGAAGTCATTTATTTTGTTTTTCAGGAGCATTGAACAAGTTATATTGTTCTGTCAGTACTCCCTGCCATCTTCCTTGTACCCAACCACACATTCACACATCATCCCTCAACAAGGGATGATGGAGCAGTCAGTGCCCAGTCACTAAAGAAAACTGATAGGCCCACATGAACACAGTCTATGATTTTGGCATCAGCTTTACCAACCATCAAATTCCCTCATCTCTTGGAGTTACCACTACAAATCTTGTTCTCTGTGCTCATCGTCTCCCTGTTCAGCTGCCATTCATCCTTTTTGTTTTCTTCAGTCATTTTTTTCTTCTCATTGCCTTATTTTTATCATGGTAAAATATACATAATCTAAAATTTGCCATTTTAACCATTTTTAAGCGTACAATTCAGTGCCATTAAGTACATTCACAGTGTTGTGTTGCCATCACCATTGCCTCTCTCTTGAACTTTCTAATCATCCCAGACAGAAGCTCTGTGCCCTCCCCTCCTCCCCATCAGTCCCATGGTAGCCACTATTCTACTTTATGCCTCTATGAATCCACCTATTCTAGGTACTTCATATAAGTGGCATCATATAATATTTGTCTTTTTGTGTCTGGCTTATTTCACTTAGCATAATATCTTCAAGGTTTATCCATATTGTAGCATGTATCTGAATGTCCTTCCTTTTTATGGCTGAATAATATTCCATGGGTATATTTGTACTACATTTTGTTTATCCACTCATCTGTTGATGGACACTTGGGTTGTTTCCACATTTTTGCCATCCATTCTTCTCATTGCCAACACTGGAGGATTTGTCTTCCCTTTCTTTATTCTTAACCTCCAACTTCTATTTGTTCCTGGCTTGTTTCTCTACAAACCTCCTTACTAACCTTCCTACCCACAAACCACCCCTAGCCTCCTTGAATCATTCTCATTCCCTCACTCTCAGATACAAGGCTTCCCTTTCTCATATGTGATTTTGAACACTTCATCTTCTAACACAAAAGGTAACTCCCAGCTGCTTCTCAATTTACACATCTAAGAACAACCATTGACAAAATCTCCTTCCCCTTTGCTCTAACTCAAATGGATTTATTTCAGTCTCTACTCTAGTTCATGCAAACCGAGTCATTAACCAATATTCACATATGACTTATCCACTCTCATAAAATAGACCTTTCTACCTAGTCTCTCTGTTTTTCTCTTCCCAATCATCTTCTCAAATGTTCCTAATGTTCCTAAAACATTTCCTTCAATGTTCATAAATCATTTTCCTTAAGAAGCTATGACAAGTCCCAGTTATCACTAACTATATCAACAATACTCTTGGTTTTTGTAAGTGGATCTGCCTATTTGTGGAAATCTGACCGATGGAGATACATGGGGCTAACTGGAAACGGCCACATGGTTGTTATGCAAATAAGAACTTGGATTAAGGGTATAGTAATCATGTTTTGCATTTTATGATGTTTTGACATCTTGGGGGCTTTTCTGGCCAGGGAAAGAATGTTCCAGAGATAACAAGCAACTCATCTGTAAATGTGCCTTTCATATACAAACCAACAAATCCCAAGTCCAAATCCCCAACCACCTCCTTTATCTAACTCTCACACCAACCCTCCCCTAGATCAACCCAGGGCCAAGTACCAGAAAACCAGAGACCATCCCTATAGCCTAAAGTCTGCTGACATTATTCAAACTAGCTAATCCTAAGCTGTTTCTCCCCACCCAGCCTTGCCTTTCCTGCAACAAACACAATAAAGACACTGGGCCATGCTTTCTTTTGTTCCTTCTGCCTCCTAACCAAACCTGGTGCTTCCCCATGTGCCCCTGTGTGGCATGGCATGCCCCACCTTCCCTTGGGAATTGTAAGTAATCAATTCTTCTTTCAATAACGTTAGACTTTCTGTGTTGTCACTCAGACACCTCCATAAATTAAAAATCCTGAAGGTACAATGGAGACAAAGGGCCAATCAAAACCACCAATGGTGTCTACACATTCCAAAGGGAAGTGAGAGTAATGCAAAAGTTCTACCAACTTGTCCTACCTAAAGAGAATCCCAAACCATGCTGTGCAGAAAAGAGTTAACATAGCAGGACTGATGCTGTCTTTTGAAAAGCCTGCTTACAAAGTTGGCCCTTGGCTGATGTCTAGGAATTTAGATTTTAGGGGAGTTCCCACAATTAACTGATAAGAGTGGCTCATTGTATCTAAACCATTTGTACAAACAATGTGTTTTAAGATGATCACAGACTTTCCCTCTGGGAGTCTTGAATTTGGGTATCTGCCAGGCAAAGGGTGTCCCCAATAAAAACCCTGGATGCTGAGTCTCTAATGAGCTTCCCTGGTTTGCAACATTTCACACATGCTATCACAACTCATTGTTGGGAGAATTAAGCATGTGCTATGGGGCTCCACTGGGAGAGGGCCCTTGGAAGCTTGCACCTGGACTCCCTGGATTTGCCCCATGCACTTTTTCCCTTTGCTGATTGTGCTTGGTGTCCTTTTGATGTAGTAAATCATAGTCATGAGGACATCCATGAGCTGAGTCCTGTGAGTCACGATAGCCATTCTTCCAGTTCAGATGCTGTAATTTTTCTTTCTTATCTAATCAAATCAATTCTGTCTACATCCATCATTCACCAAGGCTGATATATACTGTCATCATTTTGGAGGTTCCTTGCTCTCCCTTGAATTATGAAAGAGCCCCGCAAGAGGCTCTCAGTCTGTGGCTGCTATTTCACTACCACTTCTTTTCCAGTGACCCAGGCACTCTTCAGTGATGTCCCTCTCAGTGTGCTCGCTGCTCTTCACAAGATGAGATGTAGACATTCCACTCCATGCCTCCCACCCCCTGTACCAAAGTTCAGACAACTCCAGGATAATGTAGTTTCTAGAGATTCCATCCTTCCTTTATTGAAGAATACACCCTTCCTCCCCCTTTTAGACAATTTGCTGAAATCCTCGCTCCTCAGAGTTTGGTCCTCAGTCCCAAATAACTGTCCATTCCTTCCAGGAGCTGTGGATCCCAGAGCACAAGAGCAAAGATCTAACATTTGATGTATGGGGGTGAGGATGTCTTTGTGTGTGTGTGTGCACACGTGCATGAGTGTGTGTTAAGGAAGCAGAGGGAGAAGAAGCAGAGAAAAAAAAAACTGTTTCTCTACTTACAACACTTCTGACACCAAATATGCGGGGGTTTTTACCCACACCAACCAATTCTTCAACTGTCCAGACATCAACTGAGTGTTCCACAATTTAATTCAATTCTGACACTAACTACCTAGAATTAGCATCAGACCCCACAGGTTAAGGGCTCAGTCCCACGAGACTGCCTCTACTTCAGATGCCAATCACAAGTCTCAGGCCTCTGGTACTTCTGACTGACTTGGATATAAATCAAGGGTTCCCACAATCTCTTCCTCAGGTTTGATAATTCGCTATAATGGCTCACAGAACTCAGGAAAACTCCACTTAATATTACCGGTTTATTATAAAGGATATACAGATGAACAGCCAAATGAAGAGGTACATGGGGTCAGGCCCAGAAGGGTCCTAGGTGCAGGAGCTTCTGTCTCTATGAAGTTGGGGTGTGTCAGCACACAGATGCATTCACTGACCTGGAAGCTCTCTGAACCCCATCATTTAGGGTTTTTATGCAGGCTTCATCACATAGGCATGATTGATTAATTCACTGGCCATTGGTGATTAGGTCCATCTCCAATCTCTCTCCTTGCCCCAGAGATCAGGGGGTGGGGCTGAAAGTTCTAATCCTCTAATCACACAGTTGGTTCCTCTGGCAAGGAGCCTCCATCCTCCAGGAGTCGCCTCATTGGCATAAACTCAGGTTATATTGAGAGGGGCTTATTATGAATAACAAAAGACACTCCTCCTACCCCTATCACTCAGGAGATTCCAAGGGTTTTAGGAGCTCTGTGCCAGGAACTGAGGACAAAGACCAAACATATATTTCTTATTATACCATCATATTATACCACATCGGGGGGGGGGGGTAGATGAGAATTAATCCTTTATTCTTTGATTCTTCTATGACAGTATGAATAAGGCAGAAAAATAGCATATCAATAGGTTATCCTGCTACAAAAACAGTAAACTTAACTTTTTTTAAGGAACATTCTGATCAAAGTTATTTACTTATTAATGCCAGCCAGCCATTTTTCTTCAATATCATCTCACGGCTACTAACAAACATTCGCTATTATTCAACCTTCTTCTAATACATAATCTCCACAGGACATCTCCACTCTATTCATTGTTTATACCATCCACAGACAGCAACTTCCAACAACAATTTATGACTGAGAAAAGAGATTTCTAACTGAAACAACTGTTGGCAATAGAGGCATTAAGATTAATTCCGGAAGACTAACAGTCACAGATAACAGCCACAAAGGCATATAGATAAATTTGACTTAGGAATCCCAATTCCTGTTGAGAGACTTGGTGAAGGGATTTGCATTCTTCTGCATCAATTCTGAAAGACTGAAAAATACATGTATCCCTGTCCCCTCACACACGCTCCCAATCTTCTGGATCCACCCCTGCCCTGAAGCCCCTTGTAGGGCCACTTGATACCACTGTACTTTAAAGCTCAGTCTGCACCCAAAGTGGATCCACTTTATGCCACAATTTTCTCTACACAGAATACTGCTGAAGCTTTCAGAGTAGTATTCAATATAAGATAGGATTCTCCAATGAAAAGAACCAGGGCTTCTTGGACAAATGACTGGGTGTAGGGCAGGTAAAATACCAGATAAGCAGGAAGCATCTTTGAGTGCCAGAAAGGAAGTGCTCACAAAATAAATAAATAAAAATTTAAGACAGGGCATGTCGAAGGGACTCAAAAATGAACCTGAAAGAGCTCCCAGTGGACAAAGCTGCAACAATTTGAGCAAAGAAATAAATAACATAGCATTGGTTATCACCCAAAGTATAGATAAATATCCACAAGTCCATACTGATAATAAATAAATGATTGAAGAAATAAACGTGGGAGAACAGACAAATCCTCCTTACAAAGAATTTCAAATAATTTGTGTAAATACTCCACACTCCAGTAGATGGAGCTTAATCCACCCCCCGCCCCTACCCCCAGGGATTTAGCCACTTATTTCCAAAGGATAGACTACGGCAAGGCGGGGGAGTAACTTTATGGTGGAACAACCTAGCAAACACTACCTGGGCCAAGTGATCAAGGTTAACATCACCAGTGATAAGTCAAGTTCATCATACAGACTCCTTGATGAGATGTGATGAGAACGGCACTTTGCCTCTGTAGTATTTTTCTCACAAACCCCTACCCCGAGTCTAATCATGAGAAAACGTGAGACAAACCAAAAGTTGAAGGACAATCCACGAAATACCTGAGTACTCTCTTCAAAATTGTCAAGGTCACAGAAAACAAGGAAAGACTGAGAAACTGTCACAGACCAGAGGAGATTAAGGAGACATTATAATGACATGCAATATGATATCTTGGATAGTACCCTGGAACAGGAAAGGTGGTAAAGGGAATGCTAGTGAAATCTGAACCAAGTCTGTAGTTGAGTTAATAATACTCCAGTGTAAATTTCTTAGTTTGACAAATATATTGTGGTTATATAAAGACGTTAAAATTAGGCAAAGCTGCTGAGGAGTATATAAGAACTCTGTTCTATATTTGCAATTTTCTATAAATCTAAAATTATTATGTATGTGTGTCTCTGTAATGCATTGGGCACTGACTCAAGCAAATGAAAGTGTCCTCTCCATCCTGGTGTTTCTATTTCATTTATTCTGAATTCACTTTGCCTGGAAGCTGAAACCCGATTCCTTAAAATCGACCAGGATGAGTGGATCTGGAAGAGAGCGTCTCCTCATGAACTGATAGGAGTATTACAGAAACACTTTCAACCCCATGGGCAGAGCTCGGAAAGCCCTGGAACCACATCTGCCAAAGATGAGCAAACAGGAGTTATAGCTTTGTGAAGGCTTCATATCAGCCTTTTGTAATTAACAGCTCACTGCAGTGCTACAATGCAACATGAGAAATCGCAAAGGAACCGGCGGTCTCTGCCATTCAGAAGTGCTAAGGAATATGCTATTTGCAGCTATTAAGACTACTCGAGTGCGAACTTTGGTAATTACTTATACACTCCAACACCATCTTCATTTTTCACTCCAATTCTTTCTAAAACTTTCTTATAACAATAGTGTATTTAGGTTAATTTTACTTGCAAAATCAAAACTTAAAAACTATTGTTTAAAAAACTTCTGGATCGGGGCTGGCCCCGTGGCCGAGTGGTTAAGTTCGCGCGCTCCGCTGCAAGCAGCCCAGTGTTTCGTTGGTTCGAATCCTGGGCGTGGACATGGCACTGCTCGTCAGACCACGCTGAGGCAGCGTCCCACATGCCACAACTAGAAGGACCCACAACGAAGAATATACAACTATGTACTGGGGGGCTTTGGGGAGAAAAAGGAAAAAATAAAAAATCTAAAAAAAAAAAAAAAACTTCTGGATCATTTCCTCAACTAGTATCTATTGAAACAAAATAAAATTCTCTCTTTCACATGAGAATTAAAGATTTAAACATGTTAATAACATCTAATCTTTATATAAACATTTGTATATATAATATGTATAATAATATATAACTTTTATCCTCCTAAATTCATCCTTACAACAACCCTTTCAGGTCGGCAGGGATGATACTATCAGGGTGAAAAATCAGGCAAGTTGGCTTCAGTCCCACTGGGATCTCAGCAGCAGACAGATGGGAAAGAGAAAAAAGCTAGAGTGGGAGGGAGTGGAGTTGGGAGAATTGGTGGTGTTATAGGGCAAACCCCCTATAAAGGGAAAGCCTATAAGGGAAAGCCATGGTACACATTACAGAGAAGGGATGGGCTGGGTCTGGCCTGAGCCAAAAGATGTCTCATCTGGAAATGGTGAATGACCCAAAGAGCATCATGGAGCCTATAGAAGGCCAGCTGATGACTAAGGGACCCAGAGAGAGAGTACTCTGGCCCTAGCTCTGGCAGGGCTCTGATCCTGGGTAGAATATTAACCCAAAACAAGCAGAACACCTTGCCTAGGGTACTTCTTACTCTGTCCCAGATTACCACAAGAACTACACAGAATTCAGTTTTCTTCTGGAGACCTCAGGACACTAGCTTAGAAACCTGGAGAGACAGGTTGTAACAATCATTCCCATTTTTCAAATGAAGTAGGTTAAGTGATTTAACCAAGGTGGACTTTGCAGCCAGAGTGCCCGGATTCAAATCCAGATTGCCCCACTTCCTGGGGTGTTAGCGACGGCTGGCTGTGTCGTGGTAACAAGTAGATCCGCAAAGGTGTAACAGTTCAGACAGAGTAGGAGTTTGTTTTTCATCTACATGCTACTCCAAGGAAGGTGCTCCTGATTGATGGGAGTGATTCAGGGACCCAGGTCCTTCCACCTGCGGCTGCCACCCCCCATGCCTCATCATCATTTTCATCCAGCCAGCAAAAGGTGAAAGAGCATGGAGGGCACTCCTGCTTCTAAAAAGCTCCAGAAATGGCACACATCTCTCACATTCCATCAGCTGGTACTCAGCCCACTGGCCACTCTTACTGCAAAAGAGGTTGGGAAATGTCAGCTGGCTATGTGCCTACAAAGAAGAAACAGATCTTTGGTGAGTGGTGTCTGCTATGCTGGCTGTATGACCTCAGGAGAATTACTTAGCATCTCTGTGCCTCATTTTTTCCTCAATTATAAAGTGGGGATTATCATATTGCCTGCCTTGAAGAGTTTTTCATGAAGATTAAATGAGCTAATACATGGAAAGCAATTGAATAGTGTGCCATGTTCTCAGTAAGCATTCCACAGATGCTGGCTGTGGTCATCATCATCATCTTCATCATCATTCTTTTCATCCTTATCATGATTATTTGGAAACTAAGTGGCTGGCATTTAAATCTACATCTTTGACTCAGAACCCAGGGAGAATTTTCCTTCTCTTCTAGACTGCTGCTACAGCCTTGAGCATCTGTATAAAATGATTCACTTCTTAGCTTTCCTCCTGAAATACAAATATTGTTCCTCTAAAAAGCACAAATTAGAAAATCTGGTCACAATAATTGGAAGCAACTGTTGGGGCTAATGGAAGGATATGGTAGCCTTATTTGATTTCAAAAGTAATATTTCAGGGCCCTAACTATGGCAAGGCTCTGATCCTGGGCTGAAAATTTTCATTTTAATGAAAGACAGCATAGAAATGACGTGCTGGGGAAAAAAATCCAACTAAGGGCTCATTTTTCCCTAGGCCTGTATTTTGAGGGGAGAATATACATATTTAATTTTTTTTTCAGACAGCAGTTTAGTATCTCTCCCTACATATTCATTTATTAAGAACATATTAAAGCAGCCATGGAGTGCTTATTCAATTTTTCTTTGCCCTTCCAGCCTTTTGGCTAAAATAGATTATATCATTCCATTTTTAGTTAATTCTATTTCATTTGCTTGAATATTGAGAAGAGTGTCAGGAAATGAAAAAAAATTTCCTTCAGTGAATAAATCGGACAGTTTTCAATCAGTTAAATAAAAATAGAAGGGCAGATAGCATCACTCACAAACAGTATGTTTTTCATTCAATATCCTTGAGCTACTTGACCATCTAATGTTGCCGTCTGTCTGCATATAAACCAAGGCTTTATGGAGAATGTGCTGTGATTATGACTCTCTCTCAGGCTGCCTGTGGATCTGGCCTGGACTTGTTTATTTTCTTATCTCACCCCTGGGACAGGAAAACTTGCCGCACAGTAGATCCAGCCCAGCAAGACTATCTTTGCTGGAATAATATGATACCGGGTTTGAAGCATCAATTTATTCTCACCAAAACAAGAAGCATTCAACAGAAGCATTAAGTAGATCTCGAAGAGGCATAATCTGGTTATCTTGTTCATTCCAAAGTCATGAAGGTAGAATGAGAAAGTCTACTCATGCATTCTCTCCTAAACAGGCCACCTCCGAACTTAGGAAATTCTGGGGGTGGAATATTTCAAGAATGTGCTGAAGGAAAGAATGCTGTGAAGAGCAGGTCTGGAAAGTGTCCTGGACACTTCTCTGAGTCTACCTCACCTTACTGGGTGACCATCAGGGGTCTCTGGGAGGTGCACGAGGGGCCTTTAGATAGAGGAATGTGTCAGTGACTGTGAGTTGTCTGCCAACACTGTTCCCCACTCTTCAAAAGTATAGAATTGTAGCTGTGTTCATGGCTTCCCAGCAAGATTACATTTCCCAAACGTCCTTGCATTTAGGTGTGACCATGTAACTCAGAGTTCACCCAGGGAACATGAGCAGAAGTGATATGTGCCACCTTCAAGTCATCCACGGGGCCTCCGCCACCCTGCCTTTCCCTTTTCTGCAGGTTAGACTCTGACCATGGCAGTGACTCAGCTTTGACAATGCAGACACGGTAACTCCCTAGGGTCTTGCTGCTCCAGTGTGGTCAGGGAACAGCAGCACCACATCATCTGGGAACTGTTAGAAATGCAGGTTCTCAGGTCCACCCCAGATCTACTAAAACAGAATCTGCATTCTAACAAGATTCCTAGGGGATCTGTATGCAAATAAACTTTGAGGCACACTGGCCAGGGAATGGCAGAGCCAAAACTTGGAACAAACCTGGGTCCTCACATGAACAGAGCTTGTCCCACTGACCTGCCACATTGACTTTGAAACTACTATGTGAGAGAGAGAAAAAACGTTTATTATTGTTGCTATTATTATTATATTTATTACTTTGGAGTATCTTTATTAATGAAGCTTAGATTTATCCTAATACAAGCAGTGTGACACTGTCCACAGGGTCTCATTTGTCAGACCTTATTTTAAACTTCCTATGGAAGTTTCTACTCTCAAAGAGATCAATCTTAAAACCCTGCCACAAGCTTGCACTCTTATCAGCTTCAAGATCTACCAAGTGAGACTTCGGGACCCAAAGATAACTCCCACTACTAACTAGTGATCCTTGTCCTAGAAGATTCAGCCACTCAGAAATCATCAGCAAATTCAGGAACTGGGAAAGAAAGAGAATTCCTAGTGAAAAGTCACTCTGGAGTCAAAACTAGAAGTCAAGAGAGGAATTGTGGTAGATGAAATTAGAGCTACAGTAAAACAAAAAAAGCTCTGGGGCCCTCATGGTTGTCTGGAGCAGCCGCCTTCCAACTGTGTTGCCCACACCCCCAGCCTGAACCCCGTCTTCCCAATGTCCACTGGTCTGTTCAGAACACTGTGGTCTTTGCCCTGCCCAGCTAAGTTCAAAAGTTGTTTTACGGTCAACATCTTATTTATGAAGGAAATGACAAAATTGTATTCTTATTGATACTTCCCACATGAACGCAATCATATCTAATTATCTAAAGAACTCAAATGGCTTGGCCTGGCATATAACCCTGTTCTCAGTTTCGCTGCTTACGTGCACCTCCAGACTCACTTTCCTCCACTCTCCTCGTCATCACCAGCCTGCTCCACACACCCGTTCTCTGTTTTCAACACACAAAATATTTTGCCGTTCATTTGAGACATTTCCTTTCTCATCTCTTTGGTGTTGCACTTGCGTTTCTTTGAATGTACTTTTTTCCAGAACCACAACCTTTCTCCACCTGGGGAAGTCATCCTTCAAGACCAAGTTTAATGCTTCTTTCTCCCAGAAGCCTTCCCCCAACTCCACCTTGGCTGTAGGTCTCTCCCTCTTCTGTCTGTGGAGTTAGTAGCCTCTAAGACACAGTATTTTAATTTATCTTCTTCTCTTACTTTCAAATTATCTGGAAGTACCTAGAGGGATAAACCTCGTATTTAAATTCACCTTTGAATTCTCCATGGCAGAGCCAGTACATGGAAAGTAAATGGCTATTTGCTAAATGAATTAATTCCTTCCCCTACTCCATTCTCCCTGGGCCCATTTGTACTCAATCATTACATTTGACAGAGCCTCCTTTGTAGAATGTGTGTACACAGATCCCTGGCTGGTTGCAAGTTTCCATTCTCAGGACCTGTGTACACTTTTTAAAAACCTGTGAGAGGTCAGAGTGCCTAACGTAATTTGCAAACAGAAAGTACCCAAATAATATTGGTTGATCAGTGGAATGAAAGGTTTTCTCTAGAGAGTCTTTAAATAGGAGACTGCCAAGTCACTCAAGAGAAAATCTGAGTTTTCCTCTAGATTTGAAATAAAAATACATTTCCCTTATATGTCTTTGTCAAAATTTTAGTTTTCCTGTTGAGAATTTTTTCTAAATTTTCTATTCCTAACATTTGGGTTTACCTTTAATCGTCTGCTACTTTACCCTTAGAGCTCAGATTGTGACTCTGAACACCATTCCCATCAAAAAGAACTGGGGCTCCTTGCAGAAATGGTTGATTCCAGGTCTGAGGCAGGAAATGTACAAGACACCTTGTCGCACCAGAAAGCAAGGAAGCTCTCAAAAACTTCTGCTGACTTGTCAGTAGGAGTCAGAAAGCAACCTGAAGTGGCTTCCACTGACCAAAGAAGGGACAATTTGCACATTTATAAAATATGCATATGTGCAAAATATCAATTTCAATGGATTGAAATAAATCAATTAAAAGTTTTAAAAATTCATGGATTCGTAATGGTATGTCCACCCTCCTAAAAAACAAAACAAAATTAAAATTCCTCACTGATCACCCTTGGAGGATCTATGGAACCAATCACTACTCTGAAAAATAGTTCGAAGGGGAAAAAGTCAAGCATTTATTCTGCGTTTTTTGAATTAAGTATGCCTCAGAGAATATAAAACTGAGTTTATGCACCTCCCCATATTTGCACAGCCCTACCTGCCCCTGAGGGTTGGCCACTTCTTCAATGGACATCCCCAACATTACCATTATTTCCTGCTCTCCCAACACTGCCAACTCTCTCAGCCTCCCCTGAGGGAAGGGCTGGGCTCTGAGCATGGTGGCTTTCACACCTGTTGCTGTGGGGTATGACACACATACCTGGTGCCCAACAGGTATGGGCCCAGGTCCAACCTGACGGGGTGGGTAGAAAGATGCTGGCTGCTCCCACTGCTTCTGGGCTCAGATACAGTGTTAAACATTAGTGCATGGGATCTGGCTTCCCCCAGTGCTGTCCTGGGCAGTCTGATGGCTCAACCTGGAAGGTTAGAGGAGTTAACACCTCTTGAAGTGAACTTTGAATTTGACCAATGAGAGACAGGATGCGGGAAGTCTTCAGTAGATGGTTTGCCTCCCTTCCTCCCTTATGGACTGTTCCCAGATATAGTGTTTCACACTGGCGCTCAGGAAGATTATCGTCCTATTTGACCAAACAACCAGTTGTGTGTTTTTGTGAGGCTGTGTCACCTCAGAAACATGCTACTTTGCGTTTGCTTTTCCTCCTTCCTTGCCTCACTTCCCCTTTTCCTTCATTCACGCTGTCCTTGAATTGTATCTCCCAATAAAACGTGAGCATGCAAATTTTCCTTCAAACTTTGGTTTCTAGGAGACTGAGTCAATTCATCGGTAACTAAATGGATAAAGAAGCAAACAAAATTGGTATTATGTAAGTTAATACATGATGAAGAAACTATAGAACTAGAATATCATCATTTTACAATCTCTGATGAAATAATGGGTCCATTATTTTATACCTAGCAATGGCTGATGATATCACAAGAGAGATAAGTAGATATTGTACTCTCCTTAATGGAAGCAGGCAGAGAGAAGGTCTGCACTCTGATTTCTGTGGTGGGAGAAAGGATCTTTCTTCTTGCAAAGATTCATATGCTAGGAGAGTTCCCATCACATGTGCCCTTGACATCTGAGTCACCCGTGCTTAAACCTGACGCCATAAACCTGACGTAATTCAGCCACAATAGTCTATCCATTCCACACATACTACTTGCACCTTTTCAACACCGCACACTTCATCATATCCATTCTTTGAAAATTCCACACAAATTGCCATCTTGAAATGTAGGCAGAAGGGTTGGGAAAGGAAAAGCATTGCACAGATCAAAGATACGTGTGCAAAGCTGGCTCAAGTCTATGCCAGTGAGGCCATAATTGAAGACAAATTTTCTTCCATCAAATTTTCCTTGAATATTTTCCAAACAAATTATTTCTTTCCTCCCATGAGTTTCTGAAGCACTTGTTTTGTACTTTTTGCAAGTCAATTATCACTTCCAAGCTTTTCAAACTTAAATATTTATACCCCACATTCACAATGGACCAGGATTTAGGCAAAACCACAGAATAAATACAGGACCTTTCTCAAGTTGTCAATTTTACATAAATATTTGAGAGATTAAACAAATTTTTAAAGAGTATTTTAGTGTTAAATGTGGATAGATATGCACTAGAGTGCATATATTATGTAATTTTTTCAGGTAAAACATGCAGCAGGCAGCTTTAAATTTTGGTTCAGAACTTCCCTGAGTTAGACTCTTGGCTTGACAGACGTGGAGGGGATGCAGATGGGCAGGTTCAACACGTTTCTGATTTAGTAAGGGCCTGGAGAGTGTGCAGGCCTCTTCCTGTAACACATGCCTCACTCCTATTGTTACATAGAGCGTGAAGTTTTTTGAAAAATGGTGGTTATTTTCAAAGGGAGACAAGAAGCCTTCTGGAAGGAAAAGATTGAGATCTCAGTTCTAGTTTTTCAAGGTTCAAGATTATGGAACATGTGCATACGGTCTAGAATGTTCCTGATGAAGGCTAGGTGGCAAGGAAGGGTTACAAGTCCCCTGTAAGACAGCCTGATGAAGACAGGAGTCGGGCCAGGGCGGCTTCTGCACCAAGTGTCAGAGGGTCCTCCTTGGGACATCAGCTTGGTCTTCAGACCCCAACTGGTAAGAGATCTTGGTAAAAACAAATGAATATACTAAAAGATACCATAAATTCTGCCAGAGTCAACTCTAGGCTATGGTTTTCTCTAAAATGGAAAGGTTGAGGGAGAGTATTGAAGGTCCAGGTGAGTCCTTTGGTGCTCTCAGATAACAAGTGCCTTCTGTACTCTTGTTGTAGGAAGAGACACCTACGTCTATTCAAAGTCTAACACACAGTCAAACTAAAAGGATGGAGTAGAAGACTATGGCAGTACTAACAAATTTTTTTTTAGGAAGATTGGCCCTGAGCTAACATCTGTTGCCAATCTTCCCTCTTTTTGTTTTTTCTCCCCAAGGCCCAAGTACCTAAGTTTATATCCTAGTTGTAGGTCATTCTAGTTCTTCTATGTGGGATGCCACCACAGCACGGCTTGATGAGCAGTGTGTAGGTCCATGCTCAGGATCTGAACCAGCAAACCCCGGACCGCTGAAGTGGAGCACGCAAACTTAACCACTCGGCTATGGGGCCAGCCCTGAGATTCTTCTTTTAATCACCTTAACTGCACTTTCTAAACCACTTACTTCCCCTTTGCCCTGAACACAACCACCACCCCTAGTTAATCTCTATATTTAGCTGCAGAAGATAGATGATGAGGAGGAGGAAGATAGATAGATAATGTAGATATGTGCATATATGTATACACACACACATCATGTTTTTACACTTACTCATTTAATACTAACTAAAATTTACATTCCTTGGGGCAAAATGCCTCCTCCAGTTTTTCCTCTCCTAATGCTCCAGAGCATGTAAAGCAGGCTTCCATACACCGTGGGTGGACACTCCAGGAAATTTATGAACTAGCTGATGAAGTTACTGCAGAGAATGTCATCATTTGCTTTGCTCTTCCAGGAAATAAGGATTTGGTTCTTATGAATACCAATAAAAAGCTGCTTCTCTGGGTTTCATAGCATTATTTTCTTCACTAACACATTCACATTCCCAAAACACAATTCTCTGATTTAATGATAAGAAACCAATGGTAAAAGATTTAAGAGATTACACCTTATTGAAGGAACCCATTCTCTTATGCAGGAATTCAATTTTGCTATGAGAGCTGAAAAGGATCTCAATCTACGTCAACATAGATATGTACAAGATTTAGTGGTTTTTGTTTTGACACAGGCATTATCAGAATTCAAGGCATGCCTGGATTTCCTTGGAGGGCAAAGAATGCAGGAACAGAGACTTAGATGTGACCTGCTGGAGAATAAATACATACATGTGTGTATTTTACACTGGGCTTTTCAAGGAGAATTGTTGGTTTAGGTAGCGTGGTCTCTCATGGCAGAGAAACCTCTCTTTAGGCCATGTTCACAGAATTGCATGCTTGTTCCAAACATTTTGTTTCATGAAGCACTTTTGACTTTTGTCATAATGAGGATCTGTGAATCTTACTAGGTCAGGAAAGGTTATCAATAAAGACTCAGAGTCTACAAATCAATCTTAGCCAACTGAGCTAGAGAATTGCTATAATAGGAGCATCAGCATCAGCAGAATTACAACCAATAAAGAAAAATAATGACTTTCTCAATCTGAGTGCAAAAAGTGGCTGGCTTATTAACAGTCAGCAATAGAACCAGCTAGCATGGATTGTGATTCCAAGACTTCTGAGAAATGCCAAGTTTGTTTTCTTCTTCTTTTTCCACTATGAGATTCCCAATGTAAATAATTTCATTTGGGCTTTGTCTATCTACTTTTTCCCTTGGTAGTCCTAGTTTGTTAATGTAATTCCAATTCCTAGCTGTAATAAGAAAAAGAACTCATGTTCAACAAATATTTGTAATAGTAACTAACCGAAGAGACTGAAATAGAAATCAGCATTCACCCCCTACTCCTTTAGTACATATTTAAACACACATTTGTATACTTCACAATGTATTAAAATTATGAAACCTGTCACATCTCTCTATTATTTCTTAGCAGATCAGCATAAACCAGTGAGAAAATTTGGTTGGAAGGCTCTCAGGAGCATGTGTTTAGATGTGGATGCTCATATCAGGCAGATCCTAAAGAAGATGTTTACTAAATAACATGAACAGCAGTTTAATAAAACATATCTAATAATATTATCATTATTAGGAGTGTTAACATACACAGTAAATAAGACATCTTTAACAGATAATGCAATAATCATCATTATATTGAATAAATCTTGGAATTGTTTTGATGAGAAGTGCAAAAGTTTTGGGAAAGAAGGATGTAATATCTTTTCCAAATCAACTTTATTAAGGTATAATTTACATACAATAAAATGCATCCATTTTAAGTGTAAAATTTGATGAGTTTGATAAACGTATACACTCACGTGACCATGACCACAATCAAGATATAAAATATTTCCATCACCCAAAAAGATTCTTCATGCCCTCTTGCATTTAGTTCCCTTTCCCCCTGGCCCCAGGGAACCAGTAATCTGATTTCTGCCACTATGGATTATTTTTGCCTTTTCTAGAATTTCATCTAAATGGCACCATGCATAAGTACAGTACACAACTGCCTTCTTTTGTTCAGCTCAACGTTTTTGAGATTCATCCATGTTTTTGCATGAAAAAGTACTTCCTTTTCATTCACAAGTTGCTATCCATTGGGCAAACTTGCTTCTTTGACCAGTTGTTTTTGACTTGTAATGCAATGTAGTGAACTTGGTGTTTTCTTCTTTATTAACAGTTGGCTGTTAAATTTTGTTTTTAAAGATTTTATTTTTTTCCTTTTTCTCCCCAAAGCCCCCCGGTACATAGTTGTATATTCTTTGTTGGGGGTCCTTCTAGTTGTGGCATGTGGGATGCTGCCTCAGTGTGGTTTGATGAGCAGTGCCATGTCCGCGCCCAGGATTCGAACCAATGAAACAGTGGGACATCTGCAGCCGAGCGCGCGAACTTAACCACTCGGCCACGGGGCCAGCCCCTGGCTGTTGAATTTTGATGAGATACATCCCAGTGTCATCACTACGAAAATGCCCAGATGGTTGGACTGACCATGAGTTTGTTTAAACTGATACAAGAATATGACATTTCTAAGCTCAAACAATTGAGTAAAAAATGAACATGATACGATTATTAGGGTCAGTATCACATCTCTAGTATTATGGTAGGTACGTGGCTTCAAGATTTTTCCTTTTTGGAAAAGTCATTCTTTATTTGCCTCATAAGATAAGCTTTCTTTTACATTTAAGCAATTTTCATGCCTTGTTGAATATGGTGAGGAAGAAACCATTTTAATATCGCCTTCTGGCTTTTTATTCCCTGTCCTTTGCAAGTTGGCATGATCCTCTCACAGTCCTTAGGAACTCTGGATTTTTGATATAATTATTTTAAAGTTAAAACATTGAACGCTTTTTTTTTATATATCATTTATAATGTTTAAAGGTTTGGATACTTAAAACATAAAAGAAGAGATAAAACAAAAAATTTGAAGAAGGAAAAAAGTACCCTGAATGCCTAGCTCTGAGAAACTCTGACAGATGTCACCTATATTTCTCAATTAGTTCTGCAGACCTCTGCGACTGACTTAAAAATTAAAGTTCATCCACATGGATAAGAATTCAACCACAGCAGGAAAAAGCAAAACAGCCAACTAGTTAGAATAAGGTAATTGTGGAAGATTTTTTCCTTTGATTTTTTTTATATCACCAAGTTTGTGTGATAAGCACAATGTTTAAAATATACTTCACTGTAGAAAGAATTCTCAACTGAAGAATTAGTGCAAAAACATGAAGTTAGAATAATGCCTTCTTGAATTTCTTCTCATGAAAAGAAAATTGAAAAGTAGTTTGCACTAACAAATCTCTAGTATTCTATTTTGCAGAAAATAGGGCAAAGCATTTTAATTGAGAAAGCAGAAACTTGGGGATAACATGGTGAGCAAAGCAGATGGATCCCTGGCTCCCACTGGGCTCACCTTCTAGTGCAGGGGTGAGGGAGGCAGCAGACAATTAAAATTTCTAAAAAGATATATATTTTATAATGCTAGAAATGAATAAGTGATACGAAGAAATATAAAGCAGGGTCAGGGGATAAAGGATGACAGGGGCTATTTTAGAAGGGTGATGAGGACAAGGCTCTCTGAGGAGAGACCTGAGGAAGTGAGGTGAGAGCCGTGTGAAGGTCTGGAGAGAAAATACCAGGCAGAGGGAAGAGCAAGGGCAGAGGCAGTGTATTTCTGAATGTAGCATATATGACTCTTAGCAACTATGGTCCAGTCAGGTCTGGATTATGGATTCTCCGAACAACTGAAAACAACAGATAATCTATAATCAGACTATAGTCACACACACAGACACACAGGTTCGCAGGCACACTCTTCTGTCAACAAAGCTATGAAGAACATGAATTCGCTAAATGATTCTCAAACTGTAGTGTGCATGAGAATCACCTGGGGCTCATGATAAAAATGAAAAATGAACATTGCAGGACAGCTGGCCATCTGCCAGGCATTTAGTTAGCTCTCACTTTGCATTGTGGGGTTCAGGCTTCATCTTTCTCTGAGCTTAGTTTAAACTTTTTCAGCACAGGATAGTTTGCTGGTGTGGATCTGGAAAGCAGACGGTTATCATGAAAAGAGCAAAGAGTAACTCGGAGCTGGAAACAGCAGATGAGGTCATTGGGAGCAATTCTTCTACTGAAGGAAACAATAAAATCTAGATGAATTTTTTTTTTGAATCTTAAAAGCATCATAGCAATAAATAAAAGTAAGGACTTACTAGGCCAAAATTTTGAAGAGGAAGGTAGAACATCTACTAGCCTCAGTTTTATATTCTCAGTCTAGAAGCAGCAGCCAAAAGATGATCTTGTGAGAGCAGGGAAGTGGTGGGAGGGGGTGTCAAAAATTAGAGTCCAGTACATACCAGGGTTAGAAGCTGCTGAGACCCCTCCCCTCAGGTTCTGGGCTGGGCCTCCAAAGGGCTATACCATGGGAATGAGGCTGCAGATTGCTGTCCATGGACCACCAGCACCTTCAGGGCCTGGCAGAAGAAATGATTTCTAGAGCAAGAAAACCTCATCTTAGGTCCAAATTAATTCTATAAGTCTTTTTTTTAAATACAATGCCCAGCAAAAATAATGAGGTGCATGAAGAGATAAAACAACACGAACCAGAGCTGGCAGAAACAACAGAATGCATGAAGAGGCCCAAAGCAACTCTAAAGAGTGGAATTATTAGACACAAACTATCATAAAACTCTGCTTACCATGTTCATGGGGATAAAGGACAATCTTGGAAACTTGAACAAGAAACTGGAAATTTAAAAAGTGATATCACAGATTTGACAAATAACCAAGTAGAAAGTGTAGAAAAAATACAATGAGTGAAATTGAGAAAACAATAGATAGGTAGCTGAAGAAAGAATCAGTGGTGCCTGGCCCCATGGTTGAGTAGCTAAGTTCGCACAAGCCACTTCAGCAGCCCAGGGTTCTGCTGGTTCGGATCCTGAGTGTGGATCTAGCATGGCTCATCAAGCCATGCTGAGGCCGCATCCCACACAGCAGAGCCAGAAGGATCTACAACTAGAATATACAACTATACACTTGAGGGCTTTGGGGAGAAAAAGGAGAAGAAAAAAAAAGAAGATTGGCAAGAGATGTTTGCTCAGGTACCAATCTAAGAGAAAAAGAAAAGAATCAGTGAAACAGAAAATTGTTCCAAAGAAATAGTCCAGAGTTAAGCACAGAGAAACAAGAGTGACAAACATAAAAGAAAGGGTAAGAAGCATAGGGGCTGGCACAATGACATAGTGGTTAAGTTTGGCACATTCCACCTCAGTGGCCCAGGTTCACAGGTTCAGATCTGGGCTTACACCTACAACGTTCACTAAGCCATGCTGTGGTGGTGACCCACATCCAAAGTAGAGGAAGACTGGCACAGACATTAGCTAGGGCCAATGTTCCTCACTAAAAAAAGAAGAAAAACCAGCATAAAGGCTACTATGTGAAGGTTTAAATACATTTAATTAGAGTCACAGAAGGAGAGGAGAAAGGAGCAGAGCAATATTGGAAAAAACAAAGGCTGAGAGTTTCCCAGAACTTTTTAAAACATTAAGCCACAGAGTCAAGAAGCCTGACAAAGTCCAGGCAGGATTTAAAATCAAAGCCCACACTTGGAGACATCGGAATGACACTGCAGAAAACCAAAGAGAAAAGATTACTTGAAAGAACATGGAGTCTGATAGAAATTAGGTTTAAACCCCAACTCTGCCATTAATAAGCCGTGTGACCTTCAGCAAGTCGCCCCTCTGTGCCCTAGAGTCTGCACCATCTACATAATAATGACTAGGTCGTTCAGAAGATTCAACAAAATCACTTACGTAGAATGCTGAGTACAGTATTTGGTACACAAAAAAGGGTTCCCGCCTCCTTAGGCGACTCTTTGAGCTAGCCCACTGCTATCAATTGTCAGGACTTGGCAGCTTTGTGAATAGAGTCTCTGTTAAGGAGACAATTTTAAACTTCCAGTGCAGATTTTTCCTTAAATTATTTTGAGGTGTAAAACTGAACCCAGAAATCTAGTCAAACCATTCATAAGGTTAATGACATCAGTGCAGAGATTTCTCATAACCTTTGAGTTAAAGGGAACAGCTGGTTGTAAATTAAATAAGACCTGCACCCAGTACCAAGCCGTTTGCAAATCATTTCTTTCAACACTCCTGAAAGCTGGTTTTGCTTTTGTCTAATTACTGTGATAGTCATTAGGGCAGGATGCTTCAAGTTCTTACTCAAAACTTTCCTTATTCACCTTAATTATAAAAACCTAAAGGGTTAGATCTACACTATCAAAGAGAAAAAAAATGGATATTTATCTATAAACACTGTTTAATCAGATTCTTCAACATTCTCTTGAATAGCTAATAACTTCATAATTTCAATTCTTTTTCCTACAGTAAAGGCTCTTTTATTTCTTCAAAGAAAGGCAGCATCTTGAATTTGCATTTGCTAAAAATTTCTCTTTTATTCTAAATGTGATATGGGAACTTCTTCACAGAAATGGTTATATATGTCCACCAGGGAAAATATCTTGCATGAATAATACAATAGATAGCAACACACAGTGAATCAACAATTGTAAGAGGGTGCTCCTTACTGGATAGAAGGAAAGAAGAATGTATATCTTTTATATTGACCCTGTTTTCCTTTTATCTTTAGATTTTCTCTTTGTTTTACTAGACCTCATCTTGCTAGTAGTTGAATAAGGCCCTGATATTTGCTTTTTTTTCCCATCAAAAAAGAAAATCTAAGTGTATTTGCTTTGTGTATTTCACATTTCCTGAATATTTCCCTTATTTTATAGATCTTCACATCCATGTATTTAATTAAATTTTACTTGAAAGTCACAAACTTAAGTCTTTGCTTCAATATTAGAGTATGAACATGGAAAGTCCTATTTGCTCTTAGTCTCAGCTGACAAGGGAATCAGCCCCACTATAACCAACAGAACTTCGTGTCCTGTGCTCTAAAATAAATCTTAACCAACAATGAGATGTTTAATATTATATCCCCCAGGATAAGTACTGTAACCCCTTATGAATGTTTATGAACACCATGAACTCTCAGAATTGGTTATCGACCTTCCTTTCAAACGGTCTTTTTGAAGTTTACTAACTTAATACTTCACCTCCCTTTCTGGGGAATCAAGAGGAGACATAGCCTCTCCCCATCCTGAGCATCAGGAGGCCACTCCTCCGTGCTCATCCAAGTCAATTTGAGGAGGGGATCTTAGGTTGTACTTATGAGAAAAACATCAGACAAACCCCAATTGAGGGACATTCTGCAAAATACCTAACCAGTACTATCAAAACTTTCAAGGTCATCAAAAACAAGGAAAACCTCAGAAACAGTCACAGCCAAGAGGAGCCTAAGAAGACATGATGACTAAATGTAATGTTGTATCCTAGATGGGAACCTGGAATAGAAAAAGAACATGAGATAAAAACTAAGAAAATCTGAAAAGACCAATTACTAGTATTTAAATCAGTAATCAAAAGCCTCCCAACAAACGAAAGTCTAGGACCAGATGATTTCATGGGTGAATTCTAAAAAACATTCAAAGAAGAATGAATACCAATCCTTCTTAAATGCTTCCAAAAAATAGGACAGGAAGGAACACTTCCAAATTCATTTTACGAGGCCAGCATTACCCTGCCACCAAAACCAGACAAGGACACCACAAGAAAAGAAAATTACAGGCCTATATCCCTGATAAACATAGATGCAAAAATCCTTAACAAAATATTAGCAAACTAAATTCAACAATACGTTAAAAGGATCATACACCATGATCAAATGGGATTTATTCCAGGGATGCAAGGATGGTTCAACATCAGCAAATCAATATGCTACACTGCATTAACAAAATGAAGGATAAAAATCATAAGATCATCTCAATTAATGCAGAAAAAGCTCTTGACAAAATTCAACATCCATTTATGATAAAAACTCTCAACAAAGTATATAGAGTATAGAGGGAACATACCTCAACATTATAAAGGCCATATATGACAAGCCCACAGCTAACATCATACTCAATGGTGAAAAGCTGAAAGCTGTTTCTCTAAAAGCAGGAACAGACGAGGATGCTCACTTTTGGTACTTTTGTTCAACATCGTATTGGAAGTGCTATAATCAGAGCAATTAGGCAAGAAAAAGAAATAAAAGGCACATAAATCAGAAAGGAAGAAGTAAAACTGTCACTATTTGCAGATGACATGATATATATAGAAAACTCAAAAGATGCCACCTAAAAACTGTTAGAACTAATAAATGACTTCAGTAAAGTTGCAAGACACAAAATCAATATACAAAAATCTGTTGTATTTCTATACACAAATAATGAACTATCAGAAAGAGAAATTAAGAAAACAATCTCATTTACAATTACATCAAAAAGGATAAAATACCTTGGAATAAATTTAACTAAGGAGGTAAAAGACCTGTACCCTAAAAGCTATAAGACATTGATGAAAGAAATTGAAGACAACACAAATAAATAGAAAGAAATTCTATGCACATGGATTGGAAGAATTAATACTGTGAAAATGTCCGCACAACCCAAAGCAATCTACAGATTCAATATAATGCCTATCAAAATCCCAATGACAACTTTCCACAGTAGAACACACAATCCTAAAATTTGTATGGAACCACAAAAGACCCTGAATAGCCAAAGCAATCATGAGAAAGAAGAACAAAGCTAGAAGCATCATGCTTCCTGATTTCAAACTGTATCACAAAGCTGTACTAATCAAAACAGTATGGTACTGACGTAAAAACAGACATGTAGATCAGTGCAACACAACAGAGAGCCCAGAAATAAATTCACACATATGTGGCCAATTAATTTATGACAAAGGAGCCAAGAATATACAATGATGTTGGGAAAACTGGACAGCCACATGCAAAATAATGAAACTGGACCACTTTCTTACAGTATACACAAAAATTAAGACCTGAAACCATAAAACTTCTAGGAGAAAGCATAAGCGATAAGCTCCTTGATGTCAGTCTTGGCGATGATTTTTTGAATTTGAAACCAAAAGTAAAGACAACAAAAGCAAAATAAACCAGTGAGACTAAGTTAAAATAAAAAATTAAAAATAGATCTACCAGGTGGCTGGCTCCGTGGCCGAGTGGTTAAGTTCGCGTGCTCCGCTGCAGGCGGCCCAGTGTTTCGTTGGTTCGAATCCTGGGCACGGACATGGCACTGCTCATCAAACCACGCTGAGGCAGCGTCCCATATGCCACAACTAGAAGGACCCACAATGAAGAATATACAACTATGTACTGGGGGGGTTTTGGGGAGAAAAAGGAAAAAATAAAATCTTTAAAAAAAAAAAATACATCTACCATATGACCCGGAAGTTCCACTTTGGGGTATTCATCGGAAGGAAATGAAGCCACTAACTGGAAAAGATGTATACACTTCCATTTTTATTGCAGCACTACTTACACTAGCCAAGACATGAAAACAGCCTAAGTGTCCATCAACAGACAAATGGATAAAGAAAATGTAGCATATATATAATTATACAATGGAATAGTATTTAGCCGTTAAATAAGAAGGAAATCCTGCCATCAGTGACAATATGGATGGACCTTGAGGGCATTATGCTAAGTGAAATAAATTAGATAGAGAAAGACAAATACTATATGATCTTGCTTATACGTGGAATCTAAAACAAAGCCGAACTCAGAAACAAAGAACAGATTGGTGATTCTCAGAGGCAGGGGTTGGTGGGTGGGTGAAATGGGTGAAGGAGGTCAAAAGGTACAAAGTTCCGGTTATAAAATAAGTCATGGAGATGTAATGCACAGCATGGTGACTATAGTTAACAATACTGAATTGTATTTTGAAAGTTGCTAAGAGACTATTAATGGTGACGGATGTTAACTAGACTTATGGTGGTGATGGTTCCACCATATACACAAATCTCAAATCATTATGTTGTATACCTGAAACTAATATAATCGTATATGTCAATTATAGCACAATTTAAAAAACTAAGGAAACCTGAATAAACTATATGAACTTTAGTTAATAATAATATATTAATATTGGCTCATTAATTGTGACAAATGTACCACACTAATGTAAGATGTTAACAATAGGGGAAACTAGGTGTGGGGTATACAGGAACTCTCTGTACTATCTTTGCAACTTCTCTGTAAATCTAAAACTATGCTGAAATAAAAAGTTTATTTAAAAAGAAGACAAAGAAAGCCTGCCCTTCTGATGAGTTAAGAAACTGGGGGTTGTGCTCTCCAGCCTCCAACTGGTAAGGATTTCCTTGCTTCCTTTCTGCGCGGGTCTTTATAAATGGAAAAGCATTGGGTTTTTATTGGATCACTTGTTTTTTCAATCTTTGACTTTTAATTCTGAGTATGTGGTCTGCTTTTCCTACAAGTCAAATTCTCCACCTATAAAACTGGGGTGGTGATAGATGGCAATATGGAAAGACACCTTGAGCGATAATGGAAAAGCAATCCTATGTTTGGGTATGTTAACTCCTAAAATGGGTTCTTACCAACATACCCAAACATCTTCAATACTGATAGGCAAATTGACTGCCCTTAGTCTTCATGTGACAGTCAAAACAGATGTGCCTCTGGATCCTTCCTTCAGGATGCCTCATTAAATTCACGTGTTTTGGGGGTTTTTTTCAGTCATTGCCCTACCTCACAGGCAATTTCTGAGTCTTCCAGACAATGTTGGCACTTTGTAAGATGGACTAACCAGAAACTCTTGCAGAGCCCTGTCGGGGTATCATCAGCTCATCTATGAAGCACAGAACTTTTCATCTTGGATGTTGTCAGAAAAGGTGAATGGAAAGATCCATCAAGTGACAATAAGAAAAAAAAAATAGAAAAATGTCACACTGAAACTAAAATCTCTTAAAAAGAGTCTCTTTGTTTTTCTGCCTTGATATAACTTTACATGTGGATTTATCTTTCATAAAAGAGAAAACAGCACACAATTAATCAAAGACAGGAATGAAAAGTCATGCTGTCTAGCTTTATTTCATTAGGAAACTATTTCCAGCATTGTTTATTTTGGCATTGCTAACACATGTTGAAATGAATTTGAATAATAAAGGTAAGATCCTTAGGGGACATACTTCTATTTTTATACTGAGGAAGTAAATATAGTAAGCAGGCTGTCACCCAAGGTATGAGTGTGTGGGTGTGTGTGAGTGTGTATAATAAAGTAAATAGCAGTTATGACAGGATCAGAACCCTATGAATTAACTTGAGATAATACACTGGAAAAATAGAGAAAGCTATATATACCAAGCTTTTGCTGTTAGAGATGTTTACAACAAAATGGCCTGAAATGTATGCAAATGTTAGGAGCAATTAACACCTTTTTCACCTAACAGTTGTCACTATTTTGCTCTCCAGCATCTAAATATTTTGTGTGTCTGGGAGAGTCCCCTCCTTATGAGTTTTGGTCACAGGTAAAGGCTACCTCCCACAATCCAAGCTGAAATTGCCAGATACTCTCTCAGCGTCACTTGCAGTTAACATCTTAGGCCTCATAGGTTCGATATTCCTGTGCCAGACTTTGAAATCGGGGGCAGAGGAGCAGGAACAGGAGGGGATTTTCTCCAGCAGCAGCAGCAGTGTCAGCAGAACCCAGTGCTGAGGGACTGCAATGACCCAGTGTCTGGGATGGAACATCCTGTCCAATGCGCAGGCTGGACAATTCAATGTTCAGACTGCCAGTGGCAGTGTTCTCACCAGACTAACTTTGTGGTATAATTCCAGATGGCTAGGATCTAGACAAATTGGGCTCCCTAACTTCAGATGGCATACAAGAATCCAGCCTCTTGATTTCTGTGAGTTATCCCGTATCCTTTCAATAAATTTCTCTTCTGTTTAAGTCAAGGTGAGTTGGTTTCTTTTTCTTGCAACAGCATCCTAACTGATACAGGGATGGTTGCAGGCAATAGACCTCCCAGAGAAATAGGCAGATTCTGAGACTGATTACTTGGCCTGGTTAAGGAAAAAGGCAATAAGAATTCAGCTAGGATTGAAGGATGAGGCGGGAACCACAGGGGGGAGGGATGACTCTGATCCGTTCAGAACCTGCAGAGGTGAAACAATTCATTTCATATTTCCCCATGGTCATCGGGAATGAAATGCCCATTGAGTGTTTATTGCCATAGATCAGAGTTTCTCAACTTCAGCACTGTTGACATTTGGGGCTGGATCATTCTTTGTTGTGATGGCCGTCCTGCGTGTGCACTCACTGTAGGATGTTTGGCAGCATCCCTGGCCTCTGCCCACTAGATCCCTTCCCACAGTTGTGACAACCAAAAATGTCTCCAGACAATGCCAGGTGTCCCCTCGGGAGCAAAGTTGTCCCCAGTTGAGAACCATTGCCATAAAAGAGTATGAAGAAGCTGATGAATTAAAGGATTTTGGGTGGCTAGCTTAATAAAGGAGAGTGACAATCCATAATTCTTAAATTCTTAGTTCAAGGGATGGAGGGAAAACCAGGGACTCTGACTTTGCCAAAAGACTCTGTTGTTGGTTACAGCTGCCAGGCTATGAGAGCCAAAGGCCAATCTCAAACTTGAGCCTCACTCTGCCACTTGGCTCCCAACACTGCAGAGCCAGTGGTGCTTAGAGAGCTGCAAATGGGGAGCCCAAATGGAAACCATGGTAAGCTTCTCTTGAAGGACTTACTGTCCCAGCTGCTGTGGTGGTGCCTACAGACAGCCTTCAGCTGGCAGACCTCTTTTGGAATTGCCTCAGCTGAAGAAGTTTGCCCAAGGTCCTGCCTTCTTCAGGGGAAGTCCTCATCCAATGACTGATGACACAGAGGTTCTAAATGCCCAGCCCCCTCACCTCAAATTTAGACAACTCTGAAAGGCCTTCCCAGCTTTTGAACACTTTGTGGATTCAGAAGCCTTGATGGAGATTGCACTGCAGCCAGAGGTAAGCCAGTGAGTGGGCTCTCTGTCAGAGGAGGGAGAACTCTGATTTATAGCATTTACCAATCTCTATGCAAGCTAGCTCCGACATACCACTTGTCACAACCCAACTTCTCTCTCAGCCCTTTTCTGCTTTCTTCCCTTCTCATCTACAGGTGGTAATCCCAAGGGCATGCCCTGATGAAAATCCTACTCTCCAAACTCTGTCTCAGAGTCTGCTTCCAAGGGAATCCAACCTGTGGCAAACGGTGACTCAAGATGGACCCATAGAAGGGAGAATAAGCTACAATTATGGACAGAAAAGAGATCACCATTCAAATCATGAGAGCCTTGTTCATCATACAAAGTAGTTTGAAACTATCTTGTAGGTAATAGGGAGACAGTGAAGGGTTTTAAATAGGGCACTAACAAGATCTGATATATTTTAGGAAGGTTGTTTGGAAGCAGAACACAGAATAAACTGAAGTGGCAAGAGACTGTTGCAGTGGTACAGGTGTGACTATGACAATGGGGATGGAGAGGAAAACCCACAATAAATTGGGAGCATTTGACAACTAATCAGATGTGATGGTGGCGAAGGAAAAAAGAAGAGTCAAAGATTAAGTTAAGATTACTGCTAGTTTGAGTGACGAGTTGGATTAGTTCATGGCAGAGAATTTTAGGAGGAGGATAAATTTCCAACATGTTGAATCTAAGGTATACCCACATGGACCACCAAGGTGGAGATAGTCAGAAGGGGTAAATATACCTATGATAGATACGTATGTGGTTATATATTGTATCCATACACTCATTATTCCAAAACAAGGCTATACAATACATACATTATAGCAGGATAAAAGTCAATAAATAGATGAAAAATTGAGGTGAAGAGGATTAAGACAGAAGTGAGGTTAATACACAAAAGGCAAAAACAACTTCAGAGCACCCACCAAATCTTCCTGGAACTTCCTAGTGGCAAAGCAGAGGGAAACACAATCAAGTTCACGTTTCATTGAGACCCTAAGTTAAAAGCAAGTTGGTAGCTTCAGGGAACCACCCATTCTCGGGTCCTGAGATCTGAGGGGAAACATCTTCTAGGAGGAACCAGCACTTGGATAAGAGAAATGGAGGCTTAGAAGTGAGGTCTACAACGGGGATGGAGATGTGGAGTTGAGCAGTGTGGGTGGTGGTGACGACTGTAGACACAAGGAGAGTACGTAACGTGAGAAGAAAAAAGACCAAAGATGGAACCCTAGGAACACTGACATTTAAGAAGACTCTGGAGAACCAGGGAAAGAGAAAAGAGCAGAGAAAATTAAGCTCCCCAAGGAATCCTAGACGCATGAATTGCAGATAAACTGTTTGGGAGTACTTGCAAGTGTGTTTTATAATTTCACTGTCTACTTCAATGACAACAGAAACCTTAGTCTTGAAACATACCAATAATAGCCTTCAAATGCTTGTCTGGGGGGAAAAACACAGCAATCTCTTATCTATCTTTTCAAAAACACAGATAAAGGTCACTGTCAAAACATAACCCCAAATGCAAAGGAATATTAGATTACATCAATGATGTCATGGTTGTTACGATATGACTAAAGTAATGTAAGTAGCAGTTGTAAAATGTCTATACAAGATTCTAATAATAGTCTCCATCTTAATTCTAATTTTAAAGTAAAAATTACAATTTTGTCCACTTAGGGAATAACTGAGTCTTCAGAAAAGGTACAAATTTTTGAAGAATAAGTTTCTCCCAGCATCCCGTCTTAAGAGTATAAAAGTTTGTTCAGTTTTTTTAATTTGCCTTGCAAATAAATTCCTCTCTCTATCCTAGCATCACAAAAGAATCACTAGGTTTACCTGTGGATTAGCTGATAAATGGAATCAGGTCATCTCTGCCCTGAAGAAACGTGAGACCTGCCTGCTCCCTGAGAAGGAGGTTTGAGAGAATCGTTCGAGAGGTCACTGCAGGTGCTGCTTTCCTGGAGGAAATGAAATACCATGAAACATAAAGCAATAATATAAATAGAAATAATGGAATCTCCCTAATCCAAATAAATTCTAAGTCTTCAATCAATGAAAATGTCATAGGAAAAAAATACACTATTTTACATCAGATTTTAAAAAGAAATAGAAAATAGGAGTAGGCTGTGCATCTTGCACAAGAAAGGAATGAACAGATGTAAAATGGGCAACCATATGAAAAGCCCACTGAAGACAACTGGATGATTAATACATTACAAACAGGTGGGGACAGCATGATTTATCTGCATCTCAGAATGGAAACCTACGATGCAGAAAATGAAGCTAAAATGAAAAATGTAGGAATCCTGACAAACAACAGAATAAGAGATAATCTACGTTTAAAGTAAGGTCATAAATTAAAATGAAGAACCAAATCCATCTTGTAAAGAATCCAGGAATCCACTGACAAGTCTTGACGAGTAAGCCAAGTTGGAATTCTTTCTTAGGGAACTTGGGATTTTTCTCTAGCCCAAGATGAACCATAGATGTAGGACGAAATGACTCCCTGCGTTTCTTAGTAAGATGATGATGCTTTACTGGCAGCAAAGAAGATTTTAGAGAGATAGCAAGGGCAGGGAATGGAAGCCACTTCGATTTTTCTTTGTGGTAGAAGCAGAGGAATAATTTAGGGGTCCCAAGAAAATACTTGCACTCAGATGATGAGTCATTGCAGAAATTAAAGAAACACAAACTAGAACCAAACTTGCTCTTTGACAACATTCTAATAATATTATTAATAATTACACCCTCATGTTCATTGCAGCATTATTTACAAGAGCTAAGATATGGAAACAAACTAAGTGTCCATTGCCAGATGAATGGATAAAGAAAATGTGATATATATATACAAGGGAATATTGTTCAGCCATAAAAAAGAAGGAAATCTTGCCATTTGCAACAATATGGATGACCTTGAGGGCACTATGCTAAGTGAAATAAGTCAGACAGAGAAAGACAACTACCATATTATCTCACTTATATGCGGAATCTAATAAAAACCCCACCAAGCTCACAGATACAGAGAACAGAGTGGTGGTTGCTAGAGGTAGGGAGTGGGAGGGTGGTTAAAATGGTTGAAGGGGGTCAAAAGTTACAAATTTCCAGTTATAAAATAAATAAGTCATGAAGTCATGTAATGTACAGCCTGACAACTATAGTTAATACTGTATTTCATATTTGAAAGTTGCTAAGAGAGTGGATCTTAAAAGATCTCACCACAAGAAGAAAAATTGTAACTATGTATGGTGACGGATGTTAACTAGATTTATTATGGTGATGATTTCACAATATATACAAATACCGAACTATTATGTTATACATCTGAAAGTAATATAATGTTCAATGTCAATTATACTTCATTAAAAAAGTAATCAAAATAAAAGATCACCTACCAGGTGCCAGACAGGGTGGTAGGTATGTAATATTCCCTTTCTATAAATGAAGAAACAAGCTTAGAGGAGAAGGAGGACAAATAAAAAATAAGATTTACACACGGCTCAAACTTGGGATGTCCTGATGAGAAGAGCATGGTGTGCTTCATAATTCTACACTGTAACTCAGGCAGGGGAAAGCTGTGTTTTCCCAATCTTAGAGAATAAGTATCTCCATTTTTCCAATTCCCACATCTCACGATCAAGGTCCCAGGCTTTCTGGAAGAAGTCATCAAACAGCTACAATTTCATCTTGTTAACACTTTTTGTTAGCACAAACCATTTTTTTTTAAAACCAAGAGCTGCATCAGGTAGATATTTCATTTCTTAAATAAACTTTATGGCTTTTTATATTTCATTTTGGATGTTTTGTAATGTAAAATTTTATGGAGGTATATAAAGTGCACACATAGAAAGTGTACAGTTCAATTAATTTTCACAAAATGAACACACCTATGTAACAAGCTTCCAGATAAAGAAATAGAACATGACCACATTCCCAGAAGTCCTCATGTGCCCATTCAGTCACTAACCTTCTCTCAAGGGTCACAATCATTTTGACTTTTTACATAATAAGTCAGTTTTGTCTGTTTTTGAACTTCACCTAAATGGAATCACACAAACTTATATATTATCATATTGAGCTTCTCCCAGTTATGAGATTCATTCATAAAGTTGCATGTGGTTAAGTTTGTTCATTCTCATTGCTATGTAGCATTTCACTATTTATTTATCTATCCTACCATTGGTAGGTATTTGTTGGTTCTTTTCTTCTCCAGTTTTTGAAAACTGCTGCTGTGCATACTTCTATGTATCTTTTCAGTGAACATGTAGGGGTCATGTTGGAATTATTCAGATTGATTGGTTGTATTGTTGAGGACTTTGAATGGAACTTAAAAATCTATCATTTCTCAGGGGCTGGCCCAGTGGCATGGCAGTTACGTTTGCATGCTCCACTTCCACGGCCTGGGGTTTACAGGTTCAGATCCAAGGCACAGACCTACACACTGCTCATCAAGCCATACTGTGGTGGCATCCCACATACAAAATAGAGGAAGACTGGCACAGATGTTAGCTCAGGGATAATCTTCCTCAAGCAAAAAGAAGAAGATTAGCAACAGATGGTAGCTCAGGACCAATCTTCCTCACCAAAAAAAATATGATTTCTGGGGGCTGGCCAGGTGGCATAGTGGTTAAGTTCATGCACTCCACTTTAGTGGGCCAGGGTTCACGGGTTTGGGTCCTGGGCACAGATCTACACACCACTCCCCAAGCCATGCTGTGGTGGCCTCGCACACACAAAGTAGGGGAAGATTGGCATGGATGTTAGCTCAGGACCAATTTTCCTCACCAAAACAATATATATATAAATACCATTTCTCTCTTTTCAATGTGTATTCCTTTATTAGAGGTTTGGTTAATACTTGAGAACATCCACATCCACTCTGCATATTTTATGTTAAATGTTTCCCTAACAGTATTTCTAGTGCCTCAAATCCTTAAGCAAAGCCTTAAGCCCCTTGAGCATGTTACTTATGGCACGTTATGGGAATTCAACAGTAATCAAATAAGATGCCCATGGAGACTTCTATTGATGGACAAATGGTCGACTAGGTTCACAGCCAATGAAAAGTGCTGGATAATATATATCTTTTAAAAACCTTCTTAGATGCATCGACGAACTGACTAGAATAGACTGTAAGGCATAGTCAGGTCAAAAACTAAAGGGGGGGAAGCAGAGAGGAAAGCACACTGACGCTGCTTTCATCTTGAGGGTGTGTACTGAACTGGGTTAACAGGAGCTTTGATATGCACAGCCTTCTGGGGTTTGGGGAGAGAAGATAAAACCCAGGGCCTGAACAGAGAGTAAGGCTGGGGTTCAAAGGGTACACCCTCCATGGAAGGATGAACTAGAAATGTAAGTGAGCAGAAGTGAGGCCATCTTGTTATGCTAATTGGCCCCAGCCCCTGACTACTTGCTGCTCTGTATGTACTCTAAAAAATTCACATGCTCTCCTGATGTATGGCCTCTGCTTACAGATGGATTCCTCGATATCTTGATAAATTAAAACTTTGTTTGGTGAGTTTCTCTCCAGGAATAGGCTGACCACAGGCAGGAACCACCCCTACAAGGTATCCATCACAGTTGACAGAAGAATGGAACAATGTGATGCCTGGAAACTGTCATGCCTGGAGACCAACATCCTTGGACCCTCTCCTTACTGCCCATTTTCCCTATATCACTGCCTCCAGATTCTCTAATTTTTGAAGATGAGTTTTTGAGACATTAGTCACCCATTTTCTGATTAGCCAGTTAGTCTAATTAAACTTCCTTTCTCGATCTCTAACTCATTGTGATTAATAGGTTCAGATCACAGCAAGCAGAGGGAGCCTGTTGCTCAGTATCAGAAATAATCCCCATCTCCCAGGGGATTGCAAAGATAACTGCCAATGAGTGGAAGAAGAGAAACAAAAAAGTTGTAATAAAAAAACAATCCCACATTAGTCCAAAAAGCAAGTCTCAACAAGTTTCAAAGGAATGGTATCAGATAGATCACAACAACAACAAAATAATAATCAGAAATATCCCATATTTGAAAACAAAGAGCTATACTTCTAAATAATCAATTGTTCAAAGAAGAAATTATAACAGAAAGTAGACATTGAGAACTAAAATATAATGAAAATTCTATATATCAAAATTTTGGGTATGTAGCTAAAATAATAATTAGAGAGATATATCACCTTTGTTGCATCTCTTAGGAGTGAAAAAAGGCTACACATTAGTGAACAGCTTCAACTTAAGAAATTATAAAGAGAACAGCAAAATAAATCCAAAGAAAGAAGGAGGCAAAAAATAATAAAGATAAAAGCAGAAATTAAAAACTAGAAAACATGGGGCTAGTCTGGTGACATAGTGGTTGGGCTCTGCTTCAGTGGCCCAGGGTTCACAGGTTTGGATCCCGGGCACAGACCTATCCACTGCTCATCAAGCCATGCTGTGGTGGTGTCCCACATACAAAATAGAGGAAGATTGGCATGGTTGTTAGCTCAGGGCCAATCTTCCTCACACACACACACACACAATCAGAAAATAAACTTACAATAGTGAAAATTAACAAATCCAAAAGTTGGTTCTTTGAGATGGTTAATAAAATTGATAAACCTCTGGTAAGACTGACAAAGAAAAAAAGAGACGGGGTACAAATAAACATTACTCGGAATGAAAAAGGAAACATAACTACAGATACCATAGACACCATAAAAGGGTGGTATTATGAATGACTTTATGCTTATACCTTTTAAAACAGATAAAACAGACAAATTTCTAGAAAATTATAACTTACCAAAACTGACTCAAGAAGAAATAAAATTTCTGAATCCTTCCAAAGAAATTGACTTAATGATTAAAAACTTTCCTACATGAGAGCTAAAAATAGGTTCTTCTTTAAACCCTCTATGTTTTGGGGTAGTTTGTCACACAGCAATAGATAACCACAATAGTATCTATATTTGTTATAAAGGTCTCTAGGTAAATTTGAACACAGACTAGATACTTACCTATATTGAGGAATTATTAATTTTAGATATGATTCTAGTATTATGTCTAAAACAGTCCTTATCCTTTTAGAGGTGCATTTTTAAGTATTTATGCACATTTCTAAGTAGTTAAGTATTATGAAATGATAGGAAATCTGGAATTTCCTTTGAAATAATGAAGTAGGTAGGGGTCACACGAAACAAGACTGGCCATGTGTTGACAATTGACGGACCTGGGTGGTAGATATAGGGGTTCATTACATCATCCTCTTCATTTTTGTGTATGTTTGAAATTTTTCAAAATAGAATTTTTTAAGTGCCCAGGAATAAGAACCACGACTTACATATATTTTATAAGTATTCTTTTGATCTATCTAATAGTTAATTAAAAAAATTAAAAGTGAAGTCAGCACTGCCAACATAAATTTAATATAACTTCTTAGATAATTTGGTTACTTCTCATATCTATGTTTTAAGGGAAACACATGGTAGTTTTATCTTTGAAGACACTTCAAATATTTTTTTTTTTAAGATTTTTTTATTTTTCCTTTTTCTCCCAAAGTCCCCCGGTACATAGTTGTGTATTTTTAGTTGTGGGTCCTTCTAGTTGTGGCATGTGGGACGCTGCCTCAGCATGGCCTGATGAGCGGTGCCATATCCACACCCAGGATTTGAACTGGCGAAACCCTGGGCCACTGAAGCAGAGTGCCTGAACTTAACCACTCAACCACAGGGCCAGCCCCCAAATATTTTTTAGAATGTTATGGATATGAAGAAAAATTATGTATACTGATTGCTAAAACATCATACAGCAAATCATTTTACTGGTATGAAAACCCCTCAATCTCCCCCCCCCCCCCGCCATCTTCTTCCCAGAACTGAATCCTTCAGTCCAAACTTACCCTCTTTCTAGGATACCAACACTAACAGAAATTTCATGCACAATTTACTGTCTGTTCCCCTGCTACATACCCACTAGAATGCATGTCACTCCCTTCAGAACAGGGACCTCAGGATGTTACTTTGTGTGCATGGTCCTGGCAGAGTCCCGTGGCCCATGGTTCATGCTCAATAAACAGCAGAGCTGTGTATGTATTGCATTTTGCCAGCTCCCGCCTCCCTCACTGGCTTAGGGTGAGGTTTAAAGGAGATGAAAGTAAAACCTTGTAAACTGAATGTCTAATTGCGCCAGATCCTCCGTCCCAGGTAGAAAGCGGGCAGTTCTCATCTTTTGAAAGAGGCTTCTCTGAATGACAGAGGAGGGTCCTATCATCCCTCACTCCACCACCACAGGCAATGGAGTGTTTCTTTGTTTCTTCACTCCCTGGTTGGGCTTCCTCAGCATGGGATGAAGAGACTAGAGTCAAAGGACCCCAAAGCCCTGGCTTGCTGCCAGCCACACCACAGCTGTCTCAGCGGGGACATGTTACTCAGAGCAAATTTTGGCATAAACTCCAGTGACTTCCGTTAATTCAGAAGGGGCATGGCGTGAGCTCCTGGGAGGAGCTACATCATGTCTAAAGGGCACAAAATAATGGGGACTTTTCTATGTGGCCTCACCCAACTTAAGATATCTGCTTAAGTAGCTCAAACACTAAATGGAAATTCTACAAATTGCAATCTCCCTCATCCCTTTCTTCTTGACAAGGTAAAAGGAATTTGAGAATTTTTTTTTTTAATTTTATGTTTCTTTTGCCCTTCCGTAGTCAAGACAAAACAAAATAAGAGATTATTATGCTTCGCAGGGGCATATAATTTCAGTTAAATTTGAGATTGGTGTTTAACATGTCAGTTTATCATTGTAAATGATTTCTCTGTCCTGATCAAGAAACAAAAGAGGTTTTTCGAATGAATCCTAAAGGAGCTGACTAACCAGTCATACTGGGTGGATTTAAAAAAGCCGCAACTGAGAGGTTGTCTACATGTCCTGTTTTTCAGTTGTTCAGATGAATTTTCATGACTTTTCCTTTGCCTAGTAGATATTTGTTTTTCTACACGGTATAAGCAAGATTAATTCAAGAGTTTCACACCCAGGATCAGCTGAAGGGCAATTTTACATTTGAATATATTTAAGTCCCTAGGTCCACTTCTTTCCTTCTTGCAACAGTGGCGGCTCCACGTCTCATACCATTCTGTTGTGACTCTGGCCAAGCTCTCTTGTCCCTTCTAGAACACACGTGTACAATTTAGTCAACCCTAGTCCACGGGAAGTGATAATGCATCCTTGTAGCTCGGAAAGGTTACTATAGCTTCCAGAGAGGACCTCCCCACCCTACTCCTAAAGATCAACTTGTCTTTAAACCAATAATCCCAATTCATCAGGAGAATCATGCACCATATATCCTTTATAAAACTTACCTAGCTGCAGGAGATATTTTATAGGGAATGTGTCATAGGGCTATATACATGTTGACTAGTTCTGTTTTCTTTTGCTCAATACGGGATTGGTGTGTCTTGAAAAACTGAAGGGAGAGACAACCTCTCTTATCACCACTTGCCCACTGTCTTTGTTCTCTAGGTCTCCTTTGTCAGCTCAGTACTGATAGAGAATTGCTACTGGCTGTCCATACACACGGCAACCAGATCTGACCCATCTGTGTGCGTGTTTCTAAAACACAGGGAAAATAGGAACCACTCAAGCTGGGATCAGTTGCTTTGGTTCCCATTTCTAGTGTGGATTAGTTCACTTGTGTTTTCTTCTCTCAATCATCCATCTTGGTTAGTGAACAGGTCACACGATGAAGAAGTTCATATGGCCCGAAATGGTGTGTGAATGTGTGTGTGTGTGTGTGTTATTTAGGTAATGTAGAAAAAGCATATTTGAAAGATAAACCAGCAAGAACCTGGAACCGATGTCCTGTAACTAGGTTTCCTGTTGCGTGAAACATCAATTACAATCACATACTTGTTGGTGGCCAACTGAATTCAAAAGCAAAGCATGCACAACAGACTAATAAGATCCTTTCCCAGATTCCGGAGAACAGCTTGTGGTGGCTCTGTTTCATCGAAGGAAGCCTGGCTTTGTTGCAAGAATGGCTTGCTCATTCTGCTGATGAATTAGTTGTATTGATGCGCCAGAAACAAAACAACACTCTGGAGATGATTTCTATAAAACTTGATGTTTCTTCCAAATGTGATCAACACAGCCAAGAATTTTTGACCTTGCTACTGTGAAATAACTCAGAGCCAGTAGGTGAGCTAATTAGAGCGAAGCTTGTTGTCCACATTTGAAGAAAGGTGTCAGTTGATTTTCCTTTCTTTCTGCATGATAGTTTTTGAGAGAGCCATAAATAAGCCTCTTGTTTTTTCAGTTTGAAGATTTTTTAGTGAGGATCAGAGTATGGAATCTGCCAGATTAGGGATTAATTTGGGGATGCAGGGTACTCAGGGGATCAACGACTATGCAAATTTTGTAACAAAATAGTTATTAGATAGATATTAGGGAGACACTGACCTCTACAGCTGTAGTGTAGCAGGTCAGAAGGTATAAACATAGCTTTGCACAGCCCTGTCTTTATCCCTAACTTGGGAAGCAGTAAACGATTCTAGTAAAATACACACACGTGGGTATCAGAATGATCCAAAGTTTTAACACTGCCTCCATCACTTTAGGTTATAGGGAGAATTGAAGCTGATTGCTGGAGACCGCTCTAGGCTCAATTTCCCATCAACAAAGACGGGTAAAGACCCAATCTCACTGAAAAATTGAATGAGACAATTTAACTAAAGCTCCTAGCACAAAGTAAGTACTCAATAAGTGGCAGCTATTCCTACTGGCTGCCTAACTCTTAAATGGATATAATAATTATGCGTTAGATGGTAATAAAGATTATGTACCAAATCAGAGGAAATAGTAAGTATACATCTTATTTGAATTAGTGTTAACTGGAAGAGTTACGACACTAACTAATTTTCTCCATAATTCACACTGCCTTATCCATGTATACTTACATTACTTGAAAAAACAAAAACCCACCACATAGTGCATGTGAGAGAGCTGATGTACAGGAAGCTTTCTGAATGTATGATTTGACTACAGCAAACTGAGTCAGAAGGTGGCAAGACAATTCAGTGTTTGGGTACAGAACGTGATTTCTATTCTAAATATCTTAATCCTTTAGACTTTAGTCTCTACCAGCCAGGGTTTGAGATGGAGGGAGCAGGGATGGCAGTCACTTGCCCCTTCCTTCTTCTCCACTAGATGAATCCTTTAGACACCAAAATACGTGCATTTAATTACTGTACTATACTGCTTCCCAAGTTAGGGATAAAGACAGGGCTGTGCCAGAAGTCCCCAACCAGCGCCACTACAGAGAAGCAATGCAGTACAGGGGCGAAAGCTGTTGTCTCTTGGAACCCACTGCCTGAGTTCGAATCCAGGTCTGCCACATGTGCTGTAAAACTGTGGGAAAATTACTCAATGTCTCTGTGCCTGAGCATCCCTATCTAGAAAGTGAGGATGGACACAATACTTGCCCATAAATGTGTAGGCGGAAATACCTTAATACACGCAATCTGCTTAGGACAGTGCCTGACCCAATATTGGCAGTTGTTACCTGTTATTTACCTTGATGGTCATGTGGGAAACATCCTAAAGTTCCGGGGTTTTCTTCATTGTTTGTTATTAGATCTGAAGGACATTGTCTCCTTGGCAAGACATTTTTTACTTTGTCCTAAAAATCTGCGGATGTACTTTTTATTTCTTAGGTACTGACTACTTCAAACACTGCTCATCTATTTTTTTTCCTCCAGTTTCAAAGGGATTTCCAGAGATTAAAGGAGATATTTCTAAATCAAGTTATCCCTCCTTGAGGACTATAAGTGTTAAGTTATTTATCTTTGGAGCAATGTTTCAAAAATCATTAAGCTTAAAACAATGGGTTATCAGAACTGCTTTGTAAACTGCTGAAAACTATAAAATTGGAAGGTAAACTCTTACCCAGGGAAGTTGGATCTTATCATGGAGCTTGCCTTTAAAGTCAGCATTGAAGGGAAAAATTAAAGATAGTTAAAATTACTCTTGACCGTCTCTTGGAGTACAGGAAGTTCTATTTTTCAGTAAATCCACTAAAGTCACCTTTTTCTCCAGTTTTGGAACAGAACACATTTCTTCTATTGACCATTAGCTGAATTGGCTTGTATTTAAGCCAATTTTGTATGAAAACATGTACAATATAAACCAAGCACTTTATATATATTATCTCATTTACTCCTCACAGTGATCTTATGAAGTATTAGTACTCCTTTTTTACCTGGGAAGGACTGAGGCAAAGCAAAGTAAATGACTTGCCCGAGGTCACCAGCAGTGGACTGTGGAGGAGAGTTTTGATCTCGGTTCTCTTGGACAAAAGCCCCTATTGTCCCTCTACAATATGTCCCTTTGCCTAGAATCACTTTTGTATGGCATTGGAGGACACAGATTTTCCTTTACTCCGCTCAAGACTGCTTAGCATCTATTAGAGGAAATGTTGAGTTTTTAGAGCTCCTCAGCTTGAACTGAATACAGAGAAGTTGGAGGAAGTCCAGAGAAGACTTAGGAACCTGTCTGAAAGAAGTCCCAGGAGGGATTTGGTTTAAGAGTGGAAAGATTTAGAGAGGGATAGAAAAGACATTACTGATTCCGCTGGGTTTTAAGGCCATAAATAAGTTATGCAGGGAAGCCGAGGAAGAATGAGCCTGGAGGTCTGCCTGGCTTGGCTGCAGCCCTCCTTGAAGACGGGGCTGGGTGGGGGCCTCCTGAGAGTCCTTTTCATCTCCTGGTTCTAGGAATCCACCCTGGACATCGCTAATAAATGTAGCAAAGCCAGAGAGATTTGCTCGTAGCTAGTTACAGACAGCACTCAGCTGATTCCTGGAACGCCTCTCTAAAGGAGGACCAGACTGTCCTGTCTTCCTCTCATCTAATGATGGGGAAAGGAGGCCCAGACACCCAAGTCACAGGAAAAGTGACTGTTCAATAGGCACTTTTGCTGGACAAGGGGCCCCAAGGGCGTCGACTTTACATGTCAGTTTCCCACGTATGACTTCAAGGGCATCAGTGAGAGGATCCACGCCTACCTCCAGCCTGCAGGAAGTGCACAGAGCGCACCTAGTGATCCCCCCCACCTGCCTGTGGGGATAATCAGGGAAATGTTCCTCATGGCTGGTGCCGTCTACTTGTGGCCACCAGAGCCCCCCATGGCCTCTGTGTAAACAGGCCTGCGAAAGAGCCCACTTACTCACATTGCTGGTCCACCATAAAGTCAGGATCCTTTCTTTTATGGCCTTGCTCTTTCTAAAGGGTTCTTTTTCTTCTAATTGTTTTTTTCTGATTATACCCACAATGTCAATATAAAAAAGGAAAAAACAGAAAAGTATACAAAATAAATAAAGAATATAAGCAAAGTCACATATTTACTATATTTTTTCCTTACAAAACTCATATATACACAAATCTGTGATATGGACAATAGTAACAATAACAGTGATGAAACAGCTTATGAGCCAGGCTGTGCTAAGGGCTTAATTTGCATCATCTCGCTTAATGAACGCAATCCTGGACAGGAACTATTTGATGCTTCCTCCAAGTCCAGTCTAGGATGGCACTTTTAAGGAGTCAGATACTTTCTTTTCTCTTTCCTTAAAAGAAAAAGACAAGGTAAAAAATCTAATGATACCTAACGTCAAAATCAGCTAGATCATCTTATCGTCTTAATTGTGTCCTCAGAAGTACAGTTCATATTAAAACCTAAGAAGAATTAACAGGAATGATAAGCCTCTAGATCCGTAAGGCCTCTCTGGGCTCTGCTAATCTGAAAATTCAACAATGGCCCACCACGCTTAATCACCAGGCCAATGGTAACATTATCAGTCTAATTTCAGAATGATTTAGAGTTTGTGCTTCAGCCACACTTTATTCTGACGATCTTCTGTCAAGGTCTAAAGTTGGGCAATTTTCAGTCTTGTAACTGTTAAAGATGATGCTGATACAAACATTCTACCAAGTTTTATGAAAGGTATAATTCAAAAAGACCAACACATCTGAACAATAAAGTTTTCACTTACAATTTCTTAATACAATTGTGTTTGGAATATAGTATAATATTGAAAGAAAATCAATAAAAATTTTAAAGTCCTTACAGAGGAATCCACATTTCCATCCTCTTGTTTTCTCTTCACTTTAGTTGGTTCGTATTTCTACTTTTCAGCAACGTTCCATTTCTCTACTAACTCTGAACATTAATGCTCCCTTCTGGAATTCAGAGATAATTTGTGATTTAAAAATCTTTTAAGTCCCCTGAGTTTTAAAACGTGCTTTCTTAATTAAAATCATAGCAAAAACAAACCCTAACAGAGGGCTTACTATTGTGAGACACTTTTACATAAAGTATTTTTCCCTTTGCATTGTGCCTCCATTCCAGCTACTATCTATAAGATAGAAAATTCACTAGTCCCACACATTAAAGCAACTGTGTCACGTCACTCAAGTCAGGTTTAAGAATATGAGCTGTGGGCAGAATATATTTAAGGCTAATCTGCTTTCTTTCCTGAGTATATTTTCTCTGGAATTTGGGTTTTGGAATGAGCTGCCTGCCTCAAACCATAGACATGCTGTGGCGATGACCATAGAGCCATAGTGATGGTTATGAGAGACAGCCTGTTTGTGCCCAAAACTGTGCCTGGCACATGGTGGTACTTTATAAATATTTGTTGAATGAATGAATTTGCAAGTGATGCAGTGATTTGAGGAGCAGAGAGAGACATGGACAACTGTGGTCCCTGCTGCCTACCATGAACCAAGCCAAGAAAACCTCAGCTCTTCCTAGATCCCATAAATGGCAGGGTCACCAGTCATTCAGTTTTTGGCCTCAAAGATTGGCTGGTGGCTGAGTTTTTGCTATGGAGCAGAGGGAGGCCTCCTCCCAAATACTGACTTGGACTTCAAATGCTGCCCTTCATATTTTTTCTAAGAACTTCTCTGACACAAAGCAGAAAAATAGCCATTAGGTTGTAGTTAGCTCTCCACCCAATTTTCTGAGAGAGAACAATTGCTTATAAGGCCTAGCCATTAAGATTTGTGTTCCACTTACTGCTGCTCATGTGGCAACACCCTCTTTACAGGATGCACAGAAGACTATTCTTTTTGAATGGTTATAATATTGTTAAAAAAAAGTTTATTTGTGTGCTTGCATATATTTGAATTGCATCATTTGGTAAGTGAACATTTAAGTCATTTCTTCATTATTATTTATTCTTCATTTGTAGTCTACTTCATATATTGACTATCGTCACTGTCTCCATTTTTACTTACTTTACAATTAATTTTTAAATTTTTTTATTGAGATATAATTGACTACAATTAATTTTTTATTTGATCAGATGGAATAGGAATATTTCATGCTCAGTTCTTGCTCATGTGTTCATGGATCAGTGTTTATCTTTCTTTAATCATCTCCATAATGATATTGTCTAGATCTAACTATAATTTTTATATCAATGTTTTATTTACTGTTTGCAAAGTAACTATTGTTTAATTACATACTGAATTTCTTGAACTTAGGTCTTGTTCAGAACAAAATTTATGCAAAAATAATGATGATATGCTTTTGATGATGCAAAAATTTAGGCATCATTGTTTCCAAAAAATTCAATCTTCTATCCTAAATCTTTTGCCTCCTAAATCTTTTGCCACCATATAAGAATATATCTTGGGATGAGGAATGAGACTTTGAAAATTTCCTGAGCCTCACTGGGCTATGCAGAAGCTCATGGTTCATCTTTCAGGAAATATCTCCAGATGGATGTTCAGAAGCAGTGAAATTCTAAACGAATCAGAGGCTCCCCGGGTATCAGTTCACTAAACTTATACGAATCTTGAATGCTTCTGAGATCCCCTAGTCTACTCCGAGCAGGTATTCCTGCTGTTAAACAGAGACACTAATGGCTTCCGGGTGGATAAAGTCGCAGATTTTGTCCATAGGATGTGACCTTCACTCAAAAGCTGGGACCTCTCTAATCTCCCAAGGGACTGATTCTAGAAGCATGTTTAAATGGAGACAACTCACATTGGGAAAGCACAGAAAAAAAGCCAAAAGCATACTAAAGAACAACTCAGACATATCACACAGCACTTGCTTCAGATAGCACTAGAAATGACTGAGGTCTTTCCTGGGTGCTGACGGAGATCTAGTCGAGTCGGCTGACTTTGCTGGACTGCATCTCAAAAGGTTTTCTATTTCCCTGACGAATCCCCAGGTCAGGTCCCGCTGCCCTAAGGACTGCGGGGTTCCTAGCCCCCTAAAAACATTGCCACTTTCAGTTGTGGAAGCAGCTCTGACAGCCTTGGCTCTGACATGTGCACAAAGAAGAGAAGCTCAAGGACCTTCCATGAGAAGATCTCAGGAAGGGCAAGGAGGTGGAGTCTAGGCAATTCTAAGAAAATTCTAAGAAATTTTTTCATCTAAAGCTGTGTAATGGATTTGATATTTAAATGGGAGAAATGGTCAGCTTCTGAGACTAAAAAGCAAAAAACAAACAAAAAAAAAGAAAGGGAAAACAGACAGATGGAGAGTGAGAACAAAAGATTTAGGAATAAATTTAACCAAGGAAGTACAAGATTTGTACACTGAAAACTACAAAACATTGCTGAAAGAAATTAAAGAAAAAATAAATGAAAGACATCCCATGTTCATCTACTAAAGAGTGAATGTTGTAAAGATGGCAATAAGACCCAAAATGATGTACAGATTCATTATGGTCCCAATCAAAATCCCAATGACCTTTTTGTTTGCAGAAATGGAGAAGATGATCATAAAATTCATACGGAATTCCAAGGGAGCCCAAATAGCCAAAACAAACTTGAAAAAAGAAAAACAAGGGAGCCAGCCCCATGGCCAAGAGGTTAAGTTTGCACACTCTGCTTCAGCGGCCAGGGGTTCACCAGTTCAGACCCTGGGCGTAGACCTACCTACATGCTGCTCATCAAGCCATGGTGTGGTGGCATCCCACACAGAAGAACTAGAATGAACTTCAACTAGGATATACAGCTACATACTGGGGATTTGAGGAGAAAAAAAAACAGAAGAAGATTGGCAACAGGTGTTAGCTCAGGGCCAAGCTTCCTCACCAAAAAAAAGAAAAGAAAAGAAAAACAAAGTTGGAAGACTCACACTTCCTGATTTCAAAACTTATCAGAGGGGGCCGGCTCCATGGCCAAGTGGTTAAGTTCGCGTACTCTGCTTTGGTGACCTGGGGTTTTGTTGGTTTGGATCCTGGGCGCGGACATGGCACTGCTCATCGAGCCATGCTTAGGTGGCATCCCACATAGCACAGCCAGAGGCACTCACAACTAGAATATACAACTATGTACTGGGGGGCTTTGGGGAGAAGGAGGAAAAATCAGGAAAAAAAACCTTAGTAATCAAAACAGTGTGTGATGCTGACATAAAGATCAATGGAATAGAATTGAGAATCCCGAAATAAGCCCATACATCTATGGTCAATTGATTTTGACAAAGGTGCCAAGACCACTCAATAGGAAAAGACTATACTCTCCAACAAATAACGCTGGTACAACTGGATATCTACACGCAAAAGAATGAACTTGAACCCCTGTCTTACAATATATACAAAAATGTACTCAAAATGTGGATCAACAAGCTAAATATAAGAGTTAAACTATAACACTTTTAGAAGAAAACATAGGGGTAAATCTTCATGACCTTGGATTTGGCAATGGTTTCTTAGATATGACCCCAAAAGCACAAGCAACAAAAGAAAAGATATGTAAATTAGACTTCATCAAAATTAAAAACTTTTGTACACCAAAGGATGCTATCAAGAAATAAAATCACCACACAGAATGGGAGAAAATAGTTGAAAATCATCTATCTGATAGCTGTTGTCCAGTATCCAGAATATATAAAGAACTCTTACAACTCAACAACAAAAAGACAAAGTACCCAATTTAAAAATACACAGAGGACTTGAATAGACATTTCTCCAAGGAAGGTATACAAATTTCCAAGAAACACATGAAAAGGTGTTCAACATCATTAGTCATTGGGAAAGACAAATGAAAGCAATAACAAGATACCACTTCATACCCACCAGGATAGCAATATTTAACAAAAAAAACAGGAAATAACCTGTGTTGTCAAGGATATGGAGAAACAGGAACACTCATGCTTTCCTAGTGAGAATGTAAAATGGTGCAGGTACTATAGAAAACAGTTTGGCAGTGGTTCAAAAAGTTAAACATAGAATTACCACATGACCTAGAAATTCCTCTCCTAGAAGTATACCCAAAAGAACTGAAAACAGATATTCAAATAAAAACTTATAGACAAATGTTCATAGCAGCACTATGCACAAAAGTCAAAAGGTAGAAATAATCTAAATGTTCATCAACTGGTGAATGGATAAACAAATTGTGGTGTACCCATTTAATGGAACATTATTCAGCCATAAAAAGGAATGAAGTACTGATACACGCTACAAGAAAGATTAACCTCAAAGACGTTAAGCAAAGTGAAATAAACCAGATACACAGGGTCGCATATTGTATGACTCCATTTATGTGAAATATCCAGAATAGGCAAATCCATAGGGATGGTAAGCAGATGCTTAGTGGTTGCTGGGGGCTGGGAGTAGGGAGGATTGGGGAGTGATTGCTTTCGGGGTGATGAAAATATTTTGGAATTTGAAAGAAGTGGTGCAACATTGTGAATGTACTAAATGCCACTGAACTGTATACTTTAAATGGTCAATTTTATGTTATCTGTATTTTACTTCAATTAAAAAATGTATGGTGGGACAGTGACATAGAATATGCAGCAGCCATGGACAATAATTTTGTAAATGTATATTTGTTGACACAGATATTTTCATGATTTTTGTCAAGTGATAAATCAGATTATAAGTTAAATTTTAAAAATTAAAAAATTATAAATTAAAAAAATAGTGAGAGGATGAGGAAAGCAAAGAGTAAAGGAAAATAGAGAGAGGACAAGAGCCAGGGAAAATGAGAGAGGTAAGAGAGAAAAGGAGGCGGGGGAAGAACAGGATGAGAAAAGAAATATGAAAGCTAGAGAAAAAATTTCAACGTTGGGTAATATGAAGTGTCAGTGGGGGCTGTGCAGACAGGAGAAGCAGAAAGGAGCTCTCCCTACACAGCTGGTGGGAGTAGAAGCTGCCACAGGCACTTTGGAGAACACTTTGTCAGTAGTTAATAAAATTAAAATGGACATACTGAGTAATGTGCAGCATGGTGACTATCATTAATAATTTCATGTTATTTCATATTTGAAGGTTGCTGAGAGAGGAGATCTTAAAAGTTGTCATCAAACACAAAAAATCTTTGTAACTATGTATAGTGACGGTTATTAACTAGACTTATCATGGTGATCATTTCACAATATATACAAATATTGAATCATTATGTTATACACCTGAACCTAACATGTCAATTATATTTCAATACAAAAAAACCCACATAAAATGGACATAGCCAGAGTTCCTCTTCTGGTATCTACCATAGGGAGATCATCACGTCTGCGCCCAAGGAATCATGCACACAGCATTTGCTTGTAATATCAAAATATTAGAAACAATCTAAATACTTAAGAGGATGGATACGTTGTGATATAATATGATAATATTATGCAGTAGTTTAAAAGAATGAATATATATATGAAAGAGCAAAAGCTCTAAATTATGTTGTTGTCTGAAAAAAGATAGCTGACAAATGTAGTTTGATGCCACAGAATAGACATTAATACATGATGTTAGATTAATGTATTACTTGTATAATAAATTATTACAATAAAAAGAAAATGAAGGATATAGAGAAAGAGAACTAAGGAGAACTATACAGGGATTAAAAGATAAAAGAAGCAGGGAAGAAAGAAGGGAGAAAGGGAGGAAGGAAGGAAAGTTATATAAAATGAAAGCGAGGGCTCTGAGAGAAGGGAGGAGATGGAAATCCTTAAGTTGTGTGTTTCACAGATCCCTCACCAACCACCGTATGGTTTGATCACTGAAACCAAACCAAACTAAACCACTAATTTCATACGGGGAAAAATGCATTTGATTTTTGTTTTAAATTGCATGCATTTGGCTTATTACTCACTTAAACTTTCTTTTTGACCATTTGTATTTTCAAATTTTTCCTTCAGTGATTGTCTATGCTCTTTACCCATTCCCTTTTTTAGATGTTCATTGATTTGACTCAAAATATTAAGCTTTCTCTTTCCTATGCACTCAAATGTTCCCTTCCCCCCTCTGGTCATTGATCTCCTGTTTATGGGGTGTGTGGAGTGGGGGTGGGGGTGAGAGGCGCGCAAACAGTTGCTCTTCCTTGCAGGAGTCAACTCCATCGCTGTCTGCCTAGTGTAACAACGAATACCTGGTTTGTTTTATAACCGTCAGCAGTGTGCACCTCGGGGAACCCGTCTTTGCAAACTTCGGGGCGCAGCGGCCACTAGCTTTCTCAGCAACCGGGCAACCCGAGGCCGTGCCGCCTGCGCCCACAGGGCCGGGGCTGCCCGGGCCCCGCCGCCCCCGCCGCCCCCGCCCTGC